>NW_027481823.1:0-53586 GCF_965637985.1 Blastobotrys vanleenenianus
ATATTATAACAAATCAATGAAAGTCGAAAAGCATTTGGTTGATGGGGCCGATTTCCTCAGCGCCGAGGCGCTAATGGCACGAGGGAAAACCCTTTCTTCTAGAGCAAGAACAGGTGGAACATCATAGACTGGTGTTGGAGGCTAAATGTTGGAGGTTAGAGAATAACGCACCAGGAAATACCTAGGCGTATGCACCAAAGAATGTGGAAAGTCCAGATATAATTAGTATTTGATATTTGACTTCTAACACCCAGGAGCCTACAAACCACTGCTTTGGAAGGTTCCCGGTTTTTAATCCCTGATGGGAAGTGTTTCCCGGGAGCTACGGGGGGTATCCAATCCCCACGGCGCGAATGCGATACATTGGGTGGACTTATTTGATTGGATTTTGATTTTTATTATTGGATTATTACTACTATGTATTGTGTAACGGGGTCCTCTGGCCTTAGGCCACCTATAGGACGCTAATTGGCGGCTCTCCAGCATTGACAGGACGACGCTGACCGCGCGGTCACAGGGAAAAGGTTCAATCTAGTTGTGTCAACAAAGTGCACCATCAAGCTGCGCGCTTTGCAGCTGGCTAAGTACTTATCGGGTAGCAGTCGCTACGTACTTAGCCGGCTGGTTCAATTTCGTTCGGGACACGCGCTAATCGGCGATTGGTTTCGCCGATTCCGCGTGGCAGGGGCCCAAATCTTTTGTGAGTGCGGCCATTTGGAAACACTTCACCACATTCTCGCCCAGTGCCCCCTGTATGAGCCACAAAGGCTCCTCCTTCAGGAGGTAGGCGACACATTCGACCAGCCGACACTTCTCGGCAGGAAAGAAGGACTCGAAAGAATGGCCCAGTTTCTCCAAGAGGGCCATCGCCCAAGAGCGGACTAACCCGCGAACGCACATTGTCAATCCCAAAGTTGAAGGGTGTCCGGTTTTTAATCTCCTACAGGAGAACTGTCTCCCGGACCCTCGGGGGTAAGCAATCCTCACGGCGCAAATGCGGTACAGCAAAGGGACCCAATCGATATGGAATGATTTTGTTATATTTTGAAAGATTATATGTATATGTATTTCAGTGATGTCTCTGGCCTAAGGCCCCAACAAGACGCCAATAGATTATTATTATTATTAGGACGCTAATTGATTTTCATTCATTCATTCAACACCCAGGAGCCATAATAGGAATCTATCGTCTAGATCTATTTAGCCTCCAACAAGGACTTGTGCGAGACAGCTGTGTCCTTTATGGAAAAACTGAATACGGATCCGCAGGTTAATGTGTTCGAATGAAGTCATTAGCCATAAAGTTAGCTGGTTACCGATGGCATGGTACGGCCTTTCCAACGACCACTGACAGCCGGAACTAAAGAGGACGCAGGACTTTTTGGACAATGACAAGGCGCTTGGCTGACAGACTGATGGTGGAGTTTTATTAACAGCACTGGGCTACCTCGACCGACGTTTGACGTTCGTGGATGGCACCGGAGCATAACTTGCAGGAGGGCAAGCTTGAGCCTAAATAACGGGAATCGTCGATCCATCTCATTTGCAAGGATGACGGTTAATGAGTCTCTGGGCAACTACTGACCGCTATCTTTGATTAATGTCGACATGAAGATTTTTACCGACACTTAATCGCTGTCAGCGGATATTTCCCTTCCTTGTCCATCGCAACCCGACTCCCCGAAAAAAAGATGGCTTTAATCACATGATCTGTGTTGAACTCGGGGTCGTGTCCAAGTTCAGCACTATCTCGTCTGATGGTGTTGATATGGGTTTTTTCCCCACTGACCTCGGCAATGCGTCTACAGCGGTGCTTGGTAGGGATAGTGGTTTCTCCCCGTATTGTCAATTAAATGAGGGAATCCGCATCATCTTTTGTGGACTGGAGATAGGTATCCCAGGCTACTTAATGTTCTGCCATTGATTTATTTTAATGTTTATATTGAGCCGGCTGTTGAAGCCCAATGTTTAGACACAGTCTTCCTTAGCGTTAGCTCAGACTATAATCAAGATATATTATTATTATACTATCTCGTCTGGTTAGAAGTGGGTTGCTGAACAGACTCATATTGTAAAGCTTTAAGTTAACCACGTACATTCATCCAGAATTGACAATCAATGCCGTATAGTTTGGATGCGTGTTTTTGGCAGCAGGCCACCAAACACTACGCGCAAACAGTGACTTCTTCGAGGTTTTATGTCAAACACATTTCTAGATGTAGATCAATACTGAGAGAGATGATAACCTATCACAGCTTTTTATCATTGTCATGTGAAACATCATCGTTGTCTTCAGCAAAGAGACTGTGGATTCGCGAGTTAAAAGCGTAGTACCAGTATATCATGAAGCCATTGACGAAGCTTCAAGTTGGTCATACTGTGTGCCTGAATCAGGACCAACAATAAAAACCCTTCGACAATCATCGTCGGTGTGTTGCAGATGAGCTGTCCCGTTTCGGACCAATGCATGCCTGTCGCAATACAGAGTACTAAGACAATAACGAATACGGATGCCAGCACGGCCAATGGTTTTGAGCACCAGATACCAATTTTGCTACCAATTCGATTTTGAAGTGAGCCGAAGGGGAGATGCATTCTTGTGCAGTTGCGCACCGAGCAATTCGCACAGATCAGCATCATCCTGTTCCAGGATGCTAAACTCATCATCAGCAACCGCGGCTCTCCGCGAAAGTAAATATTTCGCAGTACGAACCCATCAACAAAACCCACTAGCCCAGTGTAGGTCCCGATGGTTACACCAATTAGCGTCCCAGTGCATTGGGGATCCAATAGCTACCCAGACAGCAAATACAGCTGTGGAAATCACTAATCCCACACCAGAACCGATAATAAATAGCAGCATACCAGTCAATGGCTCGATTGCCGCGACTAGTTTCGCCTTTGTAGTCATAGTCGAAGGCAATCATCGGATTGGGCTCCATATCCTTGGAAAGCCCGCGGAGCTTGCGTTCCATATTCTTTTCTGTATCCAATATCGGCAATAAACAAGCCTTGAGGTAATTCATGTGTCGCTGACGGGTGTTTTGCAAAAAGATACTGATAAATGTGATCTCAACAGCAGTGGCGGTATTGATGTAGAGCTGCCAGCTGTTGCCCCATTGTTGATAATGACCAAAGCCTATCCGCACAATGATACCTGCCCAGTAGATGATGGATGTATACAAAGACCCAAACGTCCACACTAGAGGATAGCAAACACGTACAGGTTTCCTGCCGGAAGATAGCTGCCATCTCGGGCGACAAGGACACTTGTGGTAACTTTTAACAATGTAGTTTGAGGCCTCGTTCATTTAGCGTTTCTATAGTTTATAAAATGATCAATTTCGCTGAGATCTGAAGTTCACTGCAGTTCCCTGAACAGGAGATGAGCTTGGCATGCGTGCCAAGACCTGAATATGCTGCCCTCCCGCACAGTAGGATGCACACTCGCGAAAATCTTCTACATATCCCGACATTTACGGCAGATCAGGTCAAATGCATATCCCGACATTTACGGTAGATCATGTCAGATGGGAGCGCGCGCGGGAGAGCGCAAGACACCGTCCGCAGAACACCCTGCCGGCCCGAGCATCCGATCTCATGCTGGGGCTAATCACTTTAACCATGAAGGTCGCCCTGCAGGTTTTCTGTCTCAAACTCTTGCCCAGAATATGTTAACTTATATATCAAAATTGATTAGAGAACCATACCATATCCTCTCATAAGCATATAAGAAACCATAAACAGCTGATACAGCAACACTTGTCCCACTCTTAGGGACTACCATCGAGAATACGGCGACAAGATGTCTTCTTCGAAACATATATCCGCAGCAAAGCCCCAGGCGACCAGTAGCGGCCAGGGGCAGTGTCCAAGATCTCCCTTGGGGACGGACTCTCCCACTCAACCGATTTATGCAGACGGGGAGATCCCCAGTGCTATCACTCGAAGGATCTATGTGTCACATTTTCTGTCGACCTGGAACTTTCGAGGCTTCGAATTCGGAGCAGTATTGTTCCTTGCATCTATATTTCCGGGTACACTTTTCCCGATGTCATGCTATGCCTTGATAAGATCTGCGTCCGCGATTTTTCTAGCACCGGCTCTGGGCCGATACATAGATCAAGGCAACCGTTTGACGGTTGTTCGCGTGTCGATTATATATCAGCGCTTAGCTATCGTTTTGTCATGCGCTATCTTTTGGATCATGCTGACACAGAGTAAAAAGCTCTCAAATGCGGTCTCGTTCGTGCTACTGGCATTGAATGTGGTTTTAGCTTGCGTGGAGAGGCTTTGTTCTACCATGAATACTGTGTCCGTAGAGAGGGACTGGGTGGTTGTGATTGCTGGAAGCAACAAGTCAATCCTTCGCAAATTAAACTCCCAGATGCGCCGTATCGATCTTTTCTGCAAACTCGCGAGCCCGCTTATCATTGCGTTAATTGCTGGCATATCAACTCAGATGGCCATCCTCGTCTCACTGGGCATTAACGCGGTGTCAATGGTAGTTGAGTATGTTCTGATTGCAAGAGTGTATCAGCTTATTCCCGCTCTGGCTGAGAGCCGCATGCTGTCAACTTACGCAGATAGCGTGACAGACAATTCGTCCCTTGCCAGTTCAATCGCCAAACATATAGGGTCAGCGGTGGACAATCTACGAATTTATGCATCTCAAAACGCTTTCCTCCCCTCGCTTTCACTGTCAATCCTTTATCTAACAGTTCTTTCCTTTGGTGGACAAATGGTCACATATTTGCTTGCTGCGGGCTACACGTCGGCAATCGTGGGCATTGTTCGTGTGGGTTCGAGTGTTTGTGAAATGTCTGCGACGTGGATGGCGCCGTGGCTCATGAAGAAGATCGGCCCTATTAGGGCTGGACTATGGTTCCTCAGTTTTCAAATGATCTGTCTGGGTTTCGCGGTCTTAGCATTCTGGAGGCTTTCAACCCCGGTTATGGCCGCATCTGCGCTCGTTATCGGAACTGCACTCAGCAGAATTGGTCTCTGGGGGTTTGATCTCTCTGCACAGATCATTATTCAGGAAGAAGTTCAGCCGGAATACCGTGGAACTTTCTCCACCACTGAAGCTGCTCTGCAGAACTTCTTCGAGCTCTGCGCCGGCGCTTCCACCATTATGTTCTCCCGGCCAGTTGAGTTCAAATACCCGGCCATTATTTCGATCGGCGCTGTATATATTGCTGGAGTTCTCTACGCGAAATTCGTCCGAGACAGGCGTGGGCATTTACTGCATGTGTTAGACTGTGTCAAGTCAAGAGATAAGTTGCGCCAAGGTTACCAACAGATACCTTCAAATAGAGGATAAACGAAAGAATGTTCCAGAGCCGTTCTGAATGACTTCTTGTAGAAAGTATACGGAAATGCTTCACTGGGTTAGGGGCCTTTCAGCTTCTGCTTAAACACTAGCCTAAGTAGGGTCTGTATCGACCTTATTGGGCTTACCAGAGTTATAATAATCGAGTCCAGTTCATCCCAGAAAAGTGTACGGTACGACGAATTAGACCGGAGAGTCAGCTATATACCGGTACACTACTGGAGTTGATGCGATGGAAGTGTAGACTCCTTAAAATGACCGCAACAACATTATTATTATCGATATTAGAGTTTATAACATGTCCACCATCCTTCCTTCCTTTCGCTATCCCTTTGCTCATTTATGAACACCTTCAGTGCTGTATGCTTGTATTATCTAATGTGCTTGTTTTCTTACTACAGTAGCACTCCTGCAGGATTAATAAGTACAGCATCATATCCGGCGCAATCCCGCCATTTCCATTGTGGTTGCTGTAACCCTTTATTCGAAGCTGTAAACAGAAAGGGCCCTCAACTAAGCTTGGAATGTCTAGAACCGGAGCATTCGTAAAAGGGTATACCGCCTAACAATTGATACTGTGATTGCCAAAACTCGGAACTTCGGAATCAAAATACAGCGGATGGTTATTGCATGGTGTTACAGTACGTGCGTAACCGCTCATTACAGACTATGTAAGTACAGTGGATCATATGTAACGCCGTTACCTACAATGCACAGGTAATAACTACTGTACGCTTATTTCCTCGCAAGACACTGCGTCAGAGCCTGTGTCGTGTCATGCTTCAACGTTTTTTTTTTTTTTTTTTGTACAGAATCGATCCGCAAACTGCTCTCAATCATAGTACTATGGCTGTTTAATAGTCTTATTTCGCCTTCCGTCTACTACTCTGAAATTAAATCTGGGTGATCAAAGATTAGAAAAAGGAATATACGGAGGAAACTCTATCCGGGTACCGTAGTATCAAGGAATATGTATCTTCGATGAAAGATACCGGTATATCTAAGTGATACCGGTAATCATAATTTGGAAATTAGTCCGTTATAAATTCTTCTGACTCGCTAAGAGGGTCTGTAACAAATAGATGATTTCCAAGTTGTCACGGCAGCCCACACGGAAGTCCCGAATATGGTGGCACTTAGCTGCAATGAGCAGTGGATAATAATGCACTAACTGTACATAGTAGTTGGTAATGTAGGTTCACATCTTTGCCGCACGACTCGGTACTTTTTGTGCCGTTGGGTAATGCATATACTGTTTTGCAGATATCACACATCGCCGATATCGGATGCAATGAAACGAGTGATGCCAATGAGAATGTACCTAGATATTGTATATCCTGCTTTGAACATTACGTACAATGTATTCTACATACTAGTATTCCAGGTACAGCAAAAGTTGTATTAACAGTTGGTTGTACCTTTATTTAATATCCGCATCAACATGCATTGGCCGCAATTAGCCAATTCCAATATGGTATTGTACGTACTTTATCTATTGTACTGTAAAAGTACGCTCTTCAAAGCTAGCCTCGTACTTAATCTTGGCACGCATCAGAATCTCTTGGCACGCCAGTTGCAAATACAGCATTCAGAGTGGGTTTCCCCGGAGAGAGTTCCCAAATGTCTTCTTAACAAAAGAAGTGGAAAAAAGAAATTGGTAAATATGGAGCCGTACGCACTTGGATCGTAGATAAGCCCCTTGCCTGCGGTTAGAGAATTTAGCGCCATTCTTAGATTATCATCGTGCTTCCTATTTCCGAGTTGTGGAGTCGGCATGGGATGGCGCTGCCCATCGACATGCGCCTCTCGCTTATGCATGGCATATTTCCGAAGTCCGAAATTTTTAGCCCTCAAGACGTAGGGAGTACAATCACAGAGTAGAAAAATAAACCTGCCGGAGGTAGAGCACCGTCTCCGTCCCCCTCCTCCTTCGGGGATATACCCAAGCAAACAATAAATTTAGTATGTCGATTTTACTTAAATGAACCGTATATTGCCAGTACCGCAAAACATGTACCAGCGCTTAGCGCCGTTGAAAGAAACAGGCCGATCCCTACGTAATGGGCGAGATCCTTGTACCACCGTTAATGATCCCCGGGACAAAAAAGCAATTAACAATAGCTTGTTCAGCCGCACACGGCGCGTGCGGCTGAGCTTCTAAGGACGCAACCCTGTGAGCCGTGCCGACGAATTCTGCATTCGAGGGGGGACTGCTTTGCGATAAACGGGATTTAGATGCAGAGATGAGGATTGAAATAATGGGAAACAAGCTTTTCGCCCCCAATGATTCGACCGATTTGAATCAGGACATCTGCAAAGAGATATCGTTATGCCATTCTGCCGTGGGTAGGTAATTCTCCGGTTCTATACAATCAATGGGTATTTATGACCATTGAGAGGGTTTTTACCAATTACTAAGGGCGGTGGCAGGTTAAAATTTTAAATCAACATTTGTTCTTATACCGAAAAGTAACGCTACGACCTGCTAAGGGGCTCAACACTTCTGGAAACGGAATTCTGCACGGCCGAATTATCGTATGCATCTATTCGATGCCGTACCAGCCTTTCTGGTTGGGGACCCTATCATGATAAGATACAGCTGCCGTACAGGGACGTGCAGCGGTATAATGGGGTAGACGCCTGTCCAATGGCAGCTGAGCGCCCCATGGCGAGCCGTAGCGGAGATCCACGGCGCCAGAGTGGACATGAGCGATGGTGTAATGAGCCGGCCCCCTTTCTGAGAAAGTGTTTAAAAGAGGACCACGGCCTCCAAACCCATGTGTCCATCATCGCAGCAGCATGGCTTCCAACGCAAGCAGCGATGCTATATCACCAAGTGAAGACAACAAGCTTAACCCAAAGCTTGATGAGAAAGTCTTCGTCCCTGGTGAGGAAATTGAGACCGTCCAGGTCAAAGAAGAGCTCACCAATGAAGTAATTGTGTCCAAGGTCATTGACTCCAGTGACAATCCCGACCTCAATCCCTGGACATTCCGTTCCGTCTTCTTAGGCATTGGTCTTTCTATTTTCGGTGCGGTCCTGGCAGAAATCTATTATTTCAAACCGCAAACCATTTTGGTGAACGGCATCTTCCTGCTCCTGATAGCGTACGTGCTTGGTGAGGCCATGTCACTTATCCCTCGACATACTTCTGTACCAGGCCTAACGTGGCTCAATCCAGCACTCAAGTTCCTGAACCCACACCCGTTCAACATCAAGGAGCATGTTGTTATTCTTACCATGAGCAGTACTGCTTCGACCGCTGCTTTGGCGACCGAAGTGTTGGCCGTTCAAAAGCTTTGGTACACTAACAGTGCACCAGTTGGCAAGGCGATTGGTATTTTCACCATCTTCACTTCCCAGGTTCTCGGTTACGGCATTATCGGTGTGCTGCGAAAGACTCTTGTTTATCCGACCAAGATGTTTTATCCAAACATTCTGCCCCAAGTATCAACGCTCCAGGCCCTTCACAATGACAAGGGTAACAACAAGAGACGACTCAAGCTCTTCTACCTTTGCTTTGGCTGCATGTTCCTTTGGGAAATTGTCCCTGAGTGGATGTTTGAGCTCTTGATTGGGTTTTCTATCCCATGTCTGGCTGCTTCCAACAGCTCTGTGGTCTCCAACATTTTCGGCGGCACCAATGGTAACGAGGGTCTCGGCCTATTGTCCTTCTGTTTCGATTGGAATTACATTGCTGGCACTGGCAACCCAATGACCATCCCTATTGTTGCAACCATGAACAACCTTGTGGGATACTTCCTCTGTATCGCCGTCTTCCTTGGTGTGTACTATGGCAACGTTTGGGAGGCCCAAAAGTTCCCATTCTTGTCCCAGAGTCTGTACACTGCTGAATCTGAGAAGGGCAACTACGTCCTGTTCAATCAGACTCAGATCCTGGATTCAAATAATAATCTTGATGTTAGGGCTCTTGAGGAAGTTGGCGTGCCATATATGACTCCTACCTACACCGTGTATTTGATTGCCACTAACCTGTCTATCGCTGCGACTTTCACTCACATGTATCTCTACCACTGGGATATTATGAAGCAGGCATTGGGATTCCTTGACCCTCGAACGTGGAAGAATGCCTTGCCTGTCATTAAGTCGGTCAACTGGAAGTTCTGGCAGAAGGGCGAGTTCGACGGTAGATTGAACCGAGATGGGTCCATTCCAGAGCTCTCTGATGACCCACACTTCCGAGCTATGCTTCATTATAAAGAGGTTCCGCATTGGTGGTACATTTGTGCACTAATCCTCTCTTTTGCAGTGGCATTGGTGTGTCTGTATGTTGGGAAAAGTGGACTCCCATGGTGGGCTCTGATCGTCGCCATGATTCTCGCCGCGCTGTTCACTACAGTGCTTGGTGGCCTTGTTGGTATGTTTGGCTTCGGTGGTACTCAGATGCAGACTGTCATTCAGATGATTGGTAGCTACATTCACCCGGGTAATCCTGTGGCCAACATGTACTTCACTCTTTATGGCTACAATTCCGTCCAGCAGGCGTTCAACATGCTTCAAGATTTGAAGCAGGCTCAGTACATTAAGCTTGCCCCTCGATCGCTTTTCGTTGCGCAGTTTTGTGGTACAATCATTGGCGCTATTTTCAATTACGTCATGATGGAGTCCATTGTTACTAACCAGAAAGAGATTCTTCTTTCCATTGAGGGTACGGCTATTTGGTCCGGTCAGAACATCCAGCAATATAACACTCAGGGTATTTCCTGGGGTGCTTTGGCCAAATACATGTACAGCGTTGGATGCAGATACGAGTGGGTTCCATTGGCTCTATTGGTCGGATTCGCCTGCCCAATTCCGTTTTACTTCGCACACAGATTCTGGCCCAAGGCTGGGTTCCAGAATATCAACGTTCCTATCCTTGTGTGGTACATTGGTTGGCTCTGTGTTGGTGTCAACTCCTCTATCACCAGTTACTTCGTCGTTGCTTTTGTATCCCAGTGGTATCTCCGAAGGTATTACCCGGATTGGTTCAAGAAGTACAATTATATTGTTGCGGCAGGGTTGACTGGTGGAGCTCAGGTAATGGTGTTCGTTCTGTCGTTCGCCGTCGCTGGTGCTTCTGGTGCTGCTCATAACTTCCCATCTTGGTGGGGTAACAACCTTGGAGGCAACTTCGACCACTGCCACTACAATGACTAAGGTTTAATCTGGTTTTGTTGCAATATTTTGTGTATAATAATTACTTGTTCGCTCATTCAGATGTACCGGTAGTCCCTTTTTTTGGCTATCCGCTCTCATACAGTGTATTGTATTCTTAATAGTACCCCATAATAATGAATATTAAACAAAGAAGAATGGCACATAGTTCTACGTGATGTTGAAGGTTTCGTTTGTATACGGTAGCGAATAGTTCTTGGTGATACAAATGAGGAGGCCTGGATTCGAGCTATTTACTTGTTTTTGATAAATTTGCGTAGCTTAGTTACACGATACTCAAGAGTTTATTTTTTTTCGTCATATCAACACAATACCCTTGATCGCATATTAGGCTGATAAAATCTTGACCATGGGAGACAAAACAACGACCTCTTTGAATTACCACAGAATCTGAATCAACGCATCAATTGCCAAAGAACAGAGGCGACTCGATTCCTCGACAGTTATGCACCGGACAAAAGATTTCTCCATTTGGTTATGCCGTGTGATTTACCTAAGGAAAGACGCGGTTGTTAAAGAGGAAGCAATAGCCGCCTTCCCTCATCTTTCACTGCGATGTTCCCTGCTGATCTGTACCGCATTATGCTTCGTGATGTCACAATCCCCTATCCTTTCGCTTATCAAATCCCGCCGAGATGAATCGAGAGACGAGAGACGGGTCGTTCGGAAGTTCTACGAAGCATAGTAAAAAAGATTAAGTGACGGCAATCACCACCATTCTAAGAAAAGTTTTCCTGACCACTACAAATACACAAAAAAAAGAGTGTATATATATGGCTACTGATAAAATTAAGCCTCTATGAAAGCGTACTAATCGCAGATACAGCGTCAAGAGAGCAAAATCACCTACGGAGACACTCCGACTTCACTTATCGGGCAAACCCCGATAACCTGCGTCACAAAGTTTTCCACCTGCAGGAACACCTCAACGCAGCCACGAAATCAATTGTCGAGCTTAGATCGGCCGGTATCTATCCTACATGGACCCGAGACCGTCGTACTGTACCTCCGCAACACCCAAGAAGTGTGGAGTAATCGCTGGATGCACAGCTATGAGGGGAAAGGTTTATAAGACCCAGACGTTGCTCTTAGGCAAATGTTCAACTTCTTAACGCAAACTTCCCGGCATGTCTGACCCTAAAAATTCCTCAAACATCGACCATATAGCCATTAGTGATGATGACCTCGAATATGGGGCTGTTAAGGAAGGAGTTGAAGACAATAATGTGTTTGGTCAGAGAAACGGAGGACCAGACTTCCGGGGACTCTCATGCATCGGAGCCGCTATCCTCATCGTCAAAACCCAGATTGGTCTAGGCGTTCTTAGTCTGCCTCAGACGTTCGAGGCCATGGGCTTTGTTCCAGGACTGATAAGTCTGTGCATTCTGTGTCTTATGACAACTTGGACTGGGGTTGTCGTCGGACGATTCCGTCTTAACCACCCCGAAGTCTACGGGATAGGAGACGCTGCATATTTGTTGTTTGGTACTGCGGGAAGGGAGATCATGGGGATGGGATCATGGCTGCTCTGGACTCTTTTCTATGGAGCAGGCCTACTCACCGTCGGGATTGCATTCAACGCCTTCACTGATCATGCCACCTGTACTCTGGCCTGGGTCGCGATGGGTGCAGGGATTGCATTCCTGGTTGCTCTTTTCGCCCGAACCATGAAGATGCTCGCTTGGTGTGGATACGTCGCAGTCGTTTCTATTTTCATTGGAGTGTGGATCGTGGCAATTGCTTGCCTGACACAATCTGTGCCCGCTGCCGCCCCACCGGGCGAGCCAGTTGAGAAGGAGGTAGTCGCAGTAGTAAAGGGCGTGTCATTCGCAACCATTGGTGCCACCGTATCGACCCAGCTGTTCAGTCTATGCGGTACTGCTGCATTCTTCACTATCCACGCCGAGATGAGAGACCAGCGAAAGTTCATCAGGGCTCTTTACATGGGCCAGGCCTTTGTTGTGTTAAACTATATCGCCATAGGCTGTATCATGTACGCCAAAGTCGGCCAGTACGTTGCATCTCCAGCACTCGGATCTGCTGGCCCACTTATCAAGAAGATTGCTTATGGCGTCTCTCTACCAGCTCTATTTTTTGCATGTTTTTTCCAAGCCCATATTGCCGCCAAGTACGCGATGGTGCGAATTCTACGAAACTCCAAACACCTTCAGAGCAATAGTTATATCCATTGGTTAACTTGGTCCGGAATGATGGCCATTGTCATTGCAGTGGGTTTTGTCATTGCGGGAGCTGTCCCATTCTTTGACGATCTTCTGAGTCTTATCGGGGCCCTTCTTGGAACCAGTTTTACTTTGATTGTCCCAGGGTTCATGGCGCTTTATGAGCTGGGGAGCCATGATGTACAGCCAGGCGACAGCCGGTGGAATTGGATGAAACTCTCTCGACGCAATTGGTTCACTACCAAACGAAATATGGTCATTACGGCTGCTTCTTGGTTTGCTATCTGTGCTGGAGTGTATATTACAGTGACCGGAACTTACGGCTCAATTGTGTCCATTATTGAGGGATACAAACAGGAAACCATTGGACATGCTTTCCCATGCGAGGACAATAGTCAATGATTTTATAGTCCGGATGTATTTATTCTATTTAAACGGCATATTATTGTGTTTAACCTTCGGGATCATCCCGTTTCATGATCTTCAAAATCCCCTCAGTTTGTCGACTGATTTTTTTGTACAATAATCAGCATGCCAGGCCCCACAAAACTATGTTAGTGGTCAATTCGACTCATACCCCACTACGGTGCTACTTTTCAGACACGCGCAGCTTATCACTGATCGGCGATGTAATACCGTATCACTGTGATATGCATGCCCCACGCGTAGATAAGCGGGGTAGCGGACGTCGATCGCTGTTTTCGGTTGATCGGAGCAGATCCGACCCCAGTATGGTGGGCTTTCGGACCCAGTCCGAGCTGAATCGGACATCCAGATCAGGCGAGATTTTGGTTCTGGAAAACCAATGAGGTATAAATTTGTCATGAGCTGGAATAGGTAGGATCAGTAAATCAAAAATATGAATCGAGCTAAGACCTACGACGACAAAGTTCACAGCATTGCTGATCTCGAGCGAGAGGCCAGCTTGAAGCTGCCTCCAATGGTCCGTGACTTCTACAATGGTGGGTCAATGGAGCTTAAAACTGTCAAGGAGAATCAGTCTTCTTATGATCGGTACCGACTCCGACCACGAGTCATGGTTGATGTCGAAAGAGTCGATACTACTACTGAATGCCTTGGGTCAAAGGTGGCCTTCCCACTGGGATTCTCTCCTTCCGCCAACCATGGGTTGGCTCACGCTGATGCTGAGCTCGGAACTTCGCGAGCTGCTGCGAAGAAGGGAGTCAACATGGTTTTGTCCAGCTGGACTAACACTTCCTCTAGGGAGGTTGCATTGCAGGGCAAGGACTACGGCATCTCATATGCCCACCAATTGAGTGCCGTTAAGGATGTCGAGACTAACCTTGGCATTATTCGAACTGCCGAGGCTGCTGGATACAAGGCGGTTTTCCTTAGTGTCGATTGCCCATGGCTTGGACGACGACTTAATGAGATGAAGAACGATTTCACTCTTCCTACTCACTTGCGATTCCCAAACTTCCCATTCATTCAGAACGGAACTGGTATGGTGAGTGATGACGACCGAACTCAGTACGATGCCCGAATCACTTGGGATTATGTTCGAGAGCTCAAGTCGAAGACCACGATGCAGATCTGGCTCAAGGGTATTCTTACTGCTGAGGATGCTGAGCTAGCAGTCCAGGCAGGTGCTGACGGAATTATCGTTTCCAACCACGGTGGGCGACAGCTGGATGGCGCTATGAGCACTTTGGATGCTCTTCCGGACGTTGTTGACGCGGTGAGGGGTCGAATTCCAGTTCATATTGATGGCGGTATTCGACGAGGTAGTGATATTTTCAAGGCACTTGCACTGGGTGCGGACCATTGCTGGGTTGGGCGAGTAGCGCTTTGGGGATTGGCATATAATGGAGAGGAGGGAGTAAGCCTTGCATTGAACATTTTGCATGATGAGTTCCGAGTTGTGATGGCGTTGATGGGATGCACTAAGGTTAGCGATATCAGGCCAGAGCACCTTGCACGATTGGGTAACGATGGTCTTCTTTACAAGGTGTCTCGACAGATCACGGCGAATTTGTAATCACAAAAACGAATAGACGAAAATTAGAATTCCTTAATTGACTGCTGACACGCGATTTTCCCTTCAGCTAATTGATAGATTCTGATAATATAAAAAGAAATAACTGAGTGCTGGTACGAAATTTCCATAGCTCATCGATACGGATTATTGAAAATGTCGATATTCTATACTACGTACATCACAGGGTTCAAATAAGTTCATCTCAGGGTGCCTATGGAAGATTTGGAATGATAGTAGCGTATGACGCATTAAATATATTATGCGTACAATACAGGTAGAACCTGATAAGATAAAAAATATACATTTAGAGGTAGTTCCGATAAGATAGCCGCAGCTATTTTTAAAATAGCCGACGAAATTAGCGCTCGAGTTTTTCCGATAGCTGTATTAAATTGCTATCAACGTTTCACTATAGACCAAAAGATAGGGACGCGGGTTGACAACTTTAAGGATTCAGAAATTGGTGACACCGGTGTCCACCAAGAAGAGAACAATATTTACTTCTACAGTTTGAAATCATAATTCATTACTGTCGTATTCGTCTACATATGAAATTATTCCATGTACCCGAATTTTTCCCGGCATCGCAGTTGGTACAGTAAATTATATTGTTCCGCCAAAACCACCAATTCATGATACAATTTTACTGACACTACGAAAATAAAAACAAATACCGCAGTTCTTTTTGGTTATAAATTATTCAAATAAAAAAACCACTCCAGTAGATGAAGGAGAGTTTTAATCAAGTGGGGTGCCCCCTCCAAATATTTCAGAAATGTCTTCAATCGTGCGAAGCACCCCGCAACTCCTGCAGCCGCCCACCCGGAAAAGGTCCCCCGTTGGGATGGGATGGGTCCTGTACATAATAACGAATCTCTGCTGCATTCTGGCCATTGATTATGATCTGACGAGAAAATGGTTGAAGAAAGTCAGCCCACTCAGCGACGACTTCCAGCCTGTGAACGGTGTCGCTCGCGGAAAACCAAGTGCGATTCCCAGCTGCCGTCCTGTGCCAACTGTGTCAAGGCGGGCGTACAGTGCATGAATAAGGACCGGGTATTGGGCCGTGCAGTGACGAGAAGCTACGTGTGTACTCTGGAGGAGAGGATACGGGCATTTGGTGGAAATGGAGAGCCTGGTCTTGAAGGATTGGAGCTCCCGGCGAAGCGGCCAAGGCTTTCGGATGCGAGATCACCGTCTAGGAGTCCAGTTAGTAATACCCGCCAGCAACAAGCCAGTGAGAGCAACAGATCAGAAAGTGACCACTCTGCGACTTCCTCAAATGAAGATAATGTAGAGAGGATTGTTAGTCCACTGGTTACTAACACTATGGAGGCATTGCTAGCCTCTTCATTGTCTGGAGGAGGCCCTGCAACCAATGTCAGCGATGACCTCAGCGTAGAATTGAATCAATACCCACACAACCGACGTGGAGATAAGGAGCAGTTTATCCAGAATGAAAACATGGCTATAGCCAAATTAGGGAGGGATTTCCTTAAGCGAGCTCGCAGAACGCGGGGGACTAATATCTCCGCGTACGACTTCGGGCTCCTTGCGCGTCTGGCGAAACGTTACTTTACGTGGATGGGTAGCGCACACCCAATTTTGCATGAATGTGTCTTCCAATTGCAATTGGAGAAGTGCAGAATGCGTCCCAACGAAGCTTCACTCCAGGATAGTTTCCAGGTGAACATGGTGATAGCAGTTTCCCTCGCATCGCTTAGTCGGCCCCATCTGTCCATGTCGGAAATTGGACGCTATGCGCATGATTTCTGGAAGCTGGCGTGCAAGTCTCTGAGCCAGGTACTGAGCGGAAAAGGCATTCAAAAGATCCAAAACATCCTGCTATTGTTGCAGTACACCTTGCTAGTCCCGAAATCGGGGAACCTTTGGCAGCTATCCGGGTCTGCTATGCGCTTCGCTACCGAAATGGGTCTTTACGCAGAGCCAAACCCTAGTCAGGAGTTTGATGCTTTGGCTCTGGACCTGCGGCGTCGGGTGTTTTGGACCTGCTACTGCATTGATCGTATCCTGTCCACTGTAATGGGCCGTCCGACTAGCATACCGGACTCCTGGATCACAACTAAGATCCCCGCACTCGTAGAAGACCGGTTGATCACTGTGAATGGAATTCGCCCCGGCCCTGTATGTCAGCTGAAAGTAGCGCAGGTGCAACAGCTTCGAATTTGCCGGCTCCAATCTGACATCCACAAGCGGCTATACGCTCCAGTCATGGACGACGAGTATATTGTAGAGGAGAATACTACGGCGTGGATGTGGCACATGTACGATCAGCTGCGATTATGGCGTGATAGCTTTACCTATGCTACGCCACTAATCACCAAAGAGTGGACCGAGCTGCAATTCCACATTGCAGTTGTTCTGCTGTTTCGACCATCGCCTAATCGCCCAAATCCGTCTGACGAGGCATTGCATGTGGCGTTCCATTCTGCTGGAGAGGCTATGAAACTAGTCAAGACGATGCATCGAGATCTTTCCGCAGTATTCTCGTGGCTGACCGTGCAGAACCTCTTCATGTGTGGCCTAACTTTTATCAATTCACTCAAAGAATTTGCTGATAAGCACACTTCGCACGAACTTTGCATTTCATTTGTCGAGATCTTCCTGCAAATCCAGGCCTGCACGGCAATGCTGGAGACTCTTTCGGCGCTTGAGGCTGGTTCGAACGAGCGTATAAGGAATGTATTTGAAATGGCTTCATCTAACATTCTCCATAGCCTTGCCAGCAGTTCACCTCACATGCAACAGGGTGGACATGGCCCTGAAGGCTGTATATGGGCACAAATTGCTAAATCCGATAGTCTAATGATTCAGCGGCCAACAGAAATCGAAGGCACGTCTATCGCGATTAAAATGGACTCGAAAATTCTCCACGAGACGAATGTCCAAAACTGGAACAATTGTGTTGACTCCGCTACTGACGAACATTTCTCTGAGCACGACCTTGACGCTGCTCCAGTCAAATCTCTATTACCACTGGATCCAAAGCTTTACAAAGTAGCTGTTAGTGGTGCTGCTGCCAATACCTCTGTGCCCAGCGCCAACGCCCATGCGCGAAGCAGAGCACCTTCACGCGAATCTAGCCTCCCCCCTGCCTCTCAGACTGCTGCTGATTATAACCCTCCAGTATCTATGCCGCTTCAAGACCCACACATGGATGGTCTATCCGCGATATCGAAAGTTGCGGCAGAAGCTGAACCACTGCGAAATGTTAATGATTTGCCAGACTGGTCGGAGACTGATCTTGGAGCCGAACTAGAGCGGTGGTTCCTTTATCCTTTCCCTGAGATTTCTCCTCCTGTCTCTGTTATGATGAATGACCAAGATGGTCTGTAACAATAATAATCGATTTTTATGATCGTGGCTGTAAATGATGGTATATACAGTCCAGCGAAAAGAATCATACGTGAGTATTAAAAACCATCAATTCTGTGTGTGCTATTGAATAGAAATATCATATGTTCGTCAATAAAGGAGAAAACTACGGCAGTTAATCCATTCCTCCAACATCGCCTAATCCGCCGGCGTCATCCATTCCTCCGGCATCGCCTAATCCACCAGCGTCATCCAGTCCACCAGCATCACCTAATCCGCCGCTGTCTCCAAGGTCTCCAGCGTCTCCCAGGCCACTGCTATCAGTGGAATCGCCTCCTAGGTCACCTAGCCCAGAACCATCTCCTATGTCACCAGAGCTTGAGTCACCTCCCAAGTCACCTAGACCACCGGTGTCGCCAGAGCTTGAATCGCCTCCCAAGTCACCTAGACCACCGGTGTCGCCAGAGCTGGAATCGCCTCCTAGGTCACCCAGCCCGGAGTCGCCAGAGCTGGAATCGCCTCCTAGGTCACCCAGCCCGGAGTCGCCAGAGCTGGAATCGCCTCCTAGGTCACTCAGCCCAGAGTCGCCAGAGCTGGAATCGGCAGAGCTTTCGGCACCAGAGTTTGCGTCTCCTCCATAGTCTCCCAAACCAGAGTCACCATTGTCGCCATACGAATCGCCAGCATAATCATTGCCAGTCATATCAGTGGAACCCGTCGAATCCTTCCCAGAAGTGTCGCCAGTGTAATCGTTGCCAGTCATATCAGTGGATCCCGTCGTATCCTTCCCAGAAGTGTCGCCAGTGTAATCGTTACCAGTCATAGCAGTGGAGCCCGTCGTATCCTTCCCAGAAGTATCAGTGGATCCTGTCGTGTCTTTCCCATAAGTATCACTCAAGCCCTCGTTCGATGTATCAGCGGAACCCGTGGTATCTTTGCCTCCACTAAGTTCGGTATTTTCTTTACCACTGCTCTCTCCGCCCGAGATATTGTTCATATCGGTCTTCCCACTGCTGCCTGTGTTCGTGCCACTGACTTTTTCCTCGTTATTGTTCGTGTCCTCATTACCAGAATCTCCGTTCTTCTTAGCCACCGTGCCTTGGTTTTCCGTATTAGTCCCTTGCTTAGCTTCTTCGCCTTGCTTACCGGCATTTGTGGTCCCTTGCTTGACCACTTCACCCTGGTTACCAGTGTTGGTGGTTCCCTGGTTGGCTTCGCCCTGATTACCAGTGTTGGTAGTTCCTTGTTTAACCACTTCGCCCTGGTTACCAGTATTCGTGGTTCCCTGCTTAACGACTTCCCCTTGCGTGTTTCCAGTATTGGTGGTTCCCTGCTTTGTGAGCTCACCTTGACTACCGACGTTGGTTGTTCCTTGCTTAACCTGGTTGCCCGTATTGGTCGTCCCTTGCTTTTCGACCTGATTACGGGTGTTCGTCCCTGTATTTGTAGTTCCCTGATTGACTGCTTGACCCTGAGTGTTACCGACATTGGTGGTCCCTTGCTTGACCTGATTGCCAGTATTTGTGGTTCCTTGCTTCACTACTTGGCCCTGAATATTGCCAGTATTGGTGGTCCCTTGCTTCACGACTTGGCCCTGAGTGTTGCCGGTATTGGTGGTTCCCGTATTAGTAGTCCCCTGCTTCACAACTTGATTTCCAGTATTGGTAGTTCCTTGGTTTTTAGCTTGTCTAGTTGTTCCCTGCACTGTGCTGCCCTGGCTTACTTGGTTCTGAATAAGGATATTATTCACTACCTGTCCAGTGACCACAATACCTCGATTGGTGCTCGTGCCGCCTTGATAATTGCCGTTTGGAGCCAAGTTGACAACACCCTGGCCGTTAATTGCCCCGGAGCTTTGAAGACATATCTGGACACAACTACCGGCACAGAGCGCACCCGATTTGCAGCTGCCCCTGTTGCAAACCCACTTACAGCCATACTGGCAATTCGGATTCTTGCAGGTCATACTTGCGCAGTTCTTGTTCTTTGTGCACCCTGTGTTCCACGATACGCCTGTGTTACAGCTGCCTGAATTGCAGCCCTGCGGTCCACTTCCAGGAGCACTGGTTCCAGCATTCCCAGTGAGAACATTGGTGTTTCCAGTAGCTGTCTTTCCAGAAGTGTTACCACTGCTAACTGGGACTTTGTTAACAGGGGCTCCATTGTTGCAATTGCCCGAAGTGCAACCAGTAGAGCCGGTGTTAACGGTATTTCCGGTGTTACCAGTATTCGGAACATTTCCAGTACTACCCATGTTGGCGCTATTTCCAGTATTACCATTGGCAGTATTACCAGTATTCCCAGTATTGCAGGTCCCTGAAGTACACCCTTGACTACCAGAACCAGACGTGCCTGATGTTTCGGAATTCACTGGTTTCCCAGACGATGCTACACCCGAATTGATAGCCGAGTTCACAGGGACCTGTGAGTTTACCGATGTTGGAATATTGGCCATTGAATTCTGCGAATTGACTGGCGATTCAGCCGGCACAGAGTTGACTGGCACAGAGTTGACTGGCACAGAGTTGACTGGCACAGAGTTGACTGGCAGAGAGTTGACTGGCAGAGAGTTGACTGGCAGAGAGTTGACTGGCAGAGGACTGACTGGAACTGCAGAATGGCCGCTTCCATTGCAGTCCCCAGAAGTGCACTCACCAGCGCCTGAATTGTTCGTGTCGCTGCAATCTCCGGATGTGCACATTCCGTTCCCATTTGTTCCCGTGTTGCCGTTGACATTTGCGCTGCTGCTGCCGGAACCAGAGGTATTGGGGCCAGAATTAGTGTTGCCCGTGGTACCAGAGGTACCAGAGGTATTGCCACAGGTCGTACATTTTTGCTCGCAATCTGCGCAGGCACCCTCATCGCCTCCCCGCTCGTGTAGCTCTACCGCATGCCCTTTCCAAAGAGCCGCCACGTCAATTGAAGCGGTCTGGACAGCAGCTCTTGTCCTGGAGGAAAAAGTAGTAGGATTTTCTACGCTACGTGGAATTGACAGATATGGTGGCTCTTTATCCCCCATAGATGGTAGATGTGAAGGAATCGGACCGGGGCCTGCAGGAGCATCAGTTGGTCTAGCATCCCCAGATGGAAATCCTGAATACCAAGAGAGAGGAGGTGGAGGTGGATACCCGGATGGAAATCCTGAAAATTCAGGCGGAGGGCTTAGATGAGAATCACTTTGTTTGGCATCCCAAGATGGAAATCCTGAATATCCAGAGAGAGGAGGTGGAGGAGGTGGAGGTAGATACCCGGATGGGAATCCTGTAAGTTCAGGTGGAGGTCCTGGAGGATGTCCGGATGGGAATCCTGTAAGGTCAGGTGGAGGTCCTGGAGGATGTCCGGATGGGAATCCTGTATGTTCAGGTGGAGGTCCTGGAAGATGTCCAATTCGCCTGGCATCTCCAGATGGGAATCCTGACCGTTCTTGGGGAGGACCTGGAGATGTTGAAGGTGGATTCCCCGACGAAATGGATGGAGGCGGCCCGGAAAGACTCGGTGGTGGCTGATTTTCACCAATTCCACTAGATGGATTGATTGCTAATCCTTCAGTTCCGGAAACAAAAGCTGCGATCACGGCGTAGAGAAGCTTCTTTTTCATTCTTGTTTATTCTGCTTTGAACGGCAGAAATTAATGAACTCACTAGATATAAGCTATTTGACCCATTATATACGTTCAAAAACCTGGATATTGACAACGAGAGCCATGTATTGAAACTATGTTATGCAACAGGTTTAAATTGACTATCTTATGGCGATTAAATTGTGTTTGGATCATACATGTTTAGCAGCTACCGCCGGTTTGAAAGATAAGTTGGTCCGTTAGGAGGACCCCGCGTCTATTTTTTGCCGATATAATACCTGCCTGGTATGAACTTTCTTTCGCGTTAAAGCGAAATTATCAAAAAATTAGAACAGCAACACAGCAGACTACCGTTTTGATCCATTAAATTTAGCGATTAAAAGCATCTTGAGGTTCGGAATTCTGCATATTGTAGTACACATTTTGTAACATATGCACTGTTGAAATCTGGCGTGCCGTCATGTTTTCAACAACATTGAATGTGTCGTCCTATGTATGTCCTACAAATATTGAAGCGTGACATACGTGCAGACTAGTACGATACAGCGGCATAAGAAGTATATGTAGAAAACAAAACAATTGCAAATATACACTATTTCTTCAAAAAAGATACGATATTTATTTTCAGATAAATGAATAAGAAACTCGTGGCAGTTTGTTCAGTTTAGGAAGGAAATCTAATCAGAGACTTAACGAAACGCAGTGGGTGCGTCCCATTGATGCTCCGAAGGGAAAAAGTTATTCCGAAAAACTATGCCGTATTCTAAGTGACGCTGTAAAAGGTCTAGAGCAACTATTTAGAGAACAAGTTTACCTCCTGATTCTGGAGTAACTACCGGTATTTGGTAGGACTGTTGACGTGCATTTCGTATTTTTTAATAGCCAGCTGGAAAGATAAAAAAAAAGGGTTAAAGTGCATTTATTCATAGGCTCTCAAGCAGGACACACACGCTCCCAAATAGTTAGCGACCGTAGCCCCTTTACCACAGATTTCCGTACCTCACGCGTGCTTACGCGATGTTCTCCTCTTCGGTGGTTCGCTCCACGATTCCATCCAAAAAGAATGTGGGCCTGCGTAGGAGGTACGGTCTTCCCGTTCTGAAGCTCTCATGAAACATGTTGGCTCAGGGGTACCCGGAACTAGAGCGGCAACATGCGACTCTGATGTATATATTATTTCTTATCTGAGTGTCAGAGATGCTTCCCAGAGGAAGATCATCAACGTTGCAACACCAGTCACAGTGTCCAATAGGCATGAAGATATGGGAAGCTTGGATATTATGGGGTAGATCCTGAGAAGATAAAAAAAAGAAGCGCGGGGTAAAAAAAAATATAACAGATTAGAGACTAGCTCCAAGATATCCGGGGTAACCAATAGCGAACTTTGTTAGCCAATAAAATCACAGAAGATAAAAAAACCAGCCGTAATGGGGTACCAATAAGACCTATGAAATGCAGTTTGATAACGGAAAAACCCATATTAATGGAATACGACGTTAATTAAGTAATTGGAACGGCGAAACTGATCAACAAATCCAATAATAAATTAGTTACGTATAACGGAAATATTTCTCAAATTGGGGTTTAGCATAGCATGTGGACAGGTATAATCCATAATAATCTCCACCGGATGTTGTGGGCTCAAAAGTTTCACTCGGGGACCGACCGAAGGGCATCGGAGTCTGCCCGACTCTGGGGATATGCAGCCGGCGAACACCAGACAGCTGAGGTACGAACTGATCAAACGGCCTTTCCCCTCACGGTAGAGTCTATAATATATAATAATGAGCTTTCCATTATGCCAGACACTCCACCAACAAGCTGCTTCAATTTCTATAAGGTGTAATAATGAACCGAGCTAAGACTTACGACGATAAGGTTCACAGCATTGCTGATCTCGAGCGAGAGGCCAGCTTGAAGCTGCCTCCAATGGTCCGTGACTTCTACAATGGTGGGTCAATGGAGCTTCGAACCGTCAAGGAGAATCAGTCTTCTTATGATCGGTACCGACTCCGACCACGAGTCATGGTTGATGTCGAAAGAGTCGATACTACTAC
This sequence comes from Blastobotrys vanleenenianus, assembly GCF_965637985.1. Taxonomy (NCBI): domain Eukaryota; kingdom Fungi; phylum Ascomycota; class Dipodascomycetes; order Dipodascales; family Trichomonascaceae; genus Blastobotrys; species Blastobotrys vanleenenianus. Next base: position 23,663 of record NW_027481823.1, read on the forward strand.
TGAATGCCTTGGGTCAAAGGTGGCCTTCCCACTGGGATTCTCTCCTTCCGCCAACCATGGGTTGGCTCACGCTGATGCTGAGCTCGGAACTTCGCGAGCTGCTGCGAAGAAGGGAGTCAACATGGTTTTGTCCAGCTGGACTAATACTTCCTCTAGGGAGGTTGCATTGCAGGGCAAGGATTACGGTATTTCATATGCCCACCAATTGAGTGCCGTTAAGGATGTCGAGACTAACCTTGGCATTATTCGGACCGCCGAGGCTGCTGGATACAAGGCGGTTTTCCTTAGTGTCGACTGTCCATGGCTTGGACGACGACTCAATGAGATGAAGAACGATTTCTCTCTTCCTCCTCACCTGCGATTCCCAAACTTCCCATTCATTCAGAACGGGACTGGTATGGTCAGTGATGATGATCGAACTCAGTACGATGCCCGAATCACTTGGGATTATGTTCGAGAGCTCAAGTCGAAGACCACGATGCAGATCTGGCTTAAGGGTATTCTTACTGGTGAAGACGCCGAGCTTGCAGTCCAGGCAGGTGCTGACGGAATTATTGTTTCCAACCACGGTGGGCGACAGCTGGACGGAGCTATGAGCACTTTGGATGCTCTTCCAGAGGTTGTTGAGGCCGTAAGGGGCCGAATTCCAGTTCATATTGATGGCGGTATTCGTCGAGGCAGTGATATTTTCAAGGCACTTGCATTGGGTGCGGATTACTGCTGGGTTGGGCGAGTAGCGCTTTGGGGATTGGCATATAAGGGAGAGGAAGGTGTCTCCCTTGCATTGAATATTTTGCATGATGAGTTCCGAGTTGTTATGGCGTTGATGGGATGCACTAAGGTTAGTGACATCAAGCCAGAGCATCTTGCACGATTGGGCGTTGATGGTCTTATGCACAAGGTGCAGAGACGAATTACCGCCAATCTTTAAGCATCACTAGTTTTTAAGGTTATCTTTTGAAACTAAATACGAAAAAAGTAATAATAAACTGATAATAGAGTGACGATCCCAAAAAAGTTGCATAAAAATTCGATTTGTTTCGGTTAAACGAGATCTTTTTCACTACCCGTATTACTGGCCGGCATTCAATTCGCTAATAGGCCATAGCATAATAAGTAATGAGTAAAAATGAACAACTGTTGTGGAGAGTTATGGAGACGTAAAAGCAGGAAAAAGAACACCTACCAAGGCCATGTTCGAAATTCAAGGTCATGATTCATTTTAAGAAGTCGTTTATATGCTCTAATAATAATGTATTTTCCGCATTAAGCTTTTACTTGAACTTTCGCTTAGCCAGGATCTCTGCGAATCGATCAATATTCTTCTGCTCGAGTGGAAGAAGAGGAGCCCGGACAGGGCCAACCGAATGACCAAGCAGATCAAGGCCAGCCTTGACACCAGCTGGGTAGCTGACCTCCTCAAGATAGCTGCAAATCTCCCAAATAAACTTCCACTGCTCTCGAGCACGCTCAAGATCTTTCTCTACAACCAGAGTGTTCCAGAGCTCGACGCATTCCTTTGGCACAATCGAAGCGACGCCAAAGACATTGCCCTTGGCACCGTGGGTCAAGGCAAAGAAGGAAAGAGTGTCCCAACCGTTGAAAGCCAAAAAGTCCTTGGTCGGGTTAGTCAAGACATCAGCAAGTTCTTTGGCATTGCCAGAAGTGTCCTTGATGTAGTCGAGGCCCTTGATCTTGCCAAGCTCTCGCATTTGATCAGCGGTGAGGTGAATACCAGTTGCACCTGGGAGGTTGTAGTACATGAGAGGAATGGAAATAGAGGAGCAGACATCCTCGTAGAACTTGTATAGCGCCTTGAAGGAGAGCGGATCGTAGAATGGTGGAACAACCATTACGGCAGCGGCACCAGACTTCTCTGAGAATTGGACCATCTCAATGGCCAATTTGGTGCTGTTGCAGCCAATACCAGCAATAACTGGGAACCGGCCCTTTGCAGCATCAATGTTGGCCTTGATGACGGCCTTATGTTCTTCGATAGTGAGGGCTGGGAACTCACCAGTAGTTCCGGTGGTGACAATTCCGTGGACACCAGCCTCTGCCAGTCGATCAACCTGTTTAGCAATGGTTGGAATATCGATTTCATTGCCGTCAGCGGTGAATGGAGTTGGAACAGCTGCGATAATACCCTCAAGCTTGCCAGTCATTTTATCTTATTATTTTTAGAACTACTGAAGCAGAATACCTGGCGAATGGTGCCTCTTTTATGTGGATCCTTCTCCGCAACTAATGGGGAAGACCGTGTAATTCAGCATTAATAGGGAAAGTCGTCCAACTCAGCAATTAATAGCGAAATCCGTGTAATTTCCAATTCGGACTCCTGCCGGATACTACCCCAACCTCCAGAGTGTCGTATAGCGCTTTTTCTGTTATCTTATCTGTGGAGGTAGATTCTGCTATGCCTACCTGTATAATGGCACCGTATTGTAATTATGCATCGGACGATGTCCGACTGTTTCGGAAAATGTCCGACACATGGAACTCCCCCGGGTAAACCATCTCAGAATAGAGATAAAATACGGGGTGTAGATGGAGAGCAACTTCTCCGGGTAAAAGATCAGACTAAGATAATACAGGCTATATAGAGAGCAATTTCCTTGGAATAGCAAAAAGAATATTTCAATCAAACACAAAATGTCCGCTATTCTCGAGACTCCAAACGGGAACAAGATCACCATTAAGACCGGGCTCTTCATCAACAATGAGTTCCGACAGTCCAAGACTGGTACGGAGATGACTACTCCAAACCCTGCCACTGGCGAGCCATTGGCTACCATCAGCGCAGCTTCTCCAGAGGATGTGGATGAAGCTGTGGCCGCTGCTCGAAAGGCCTTCGAGACTACATGGGGAAAGAAGAGCACTCCGTCCCAGCGGAGCGCCCTACTCAACAAGTGGGCAGATCTGATGGAGGAGGATATCGACAATCTCAGTCAGATTGAAAGTCTCGATAACGGAAAGACTGTTTGGTTGGCTAAGGATGCTGACATCACTGATAGCATTGGCTGTCTGCGATACTACGCCGGTCTGGCTGACAAGATCGAAGGTCGAACCATCGAGCAGGAGGAAGGAGTTAAGATAGCTTTTACTCGCCTCGAACCAATTGGTGTTTGTGGCCAGATCATTCCATGGAACTACCCAATTCAGATGTTTGCTTGGAAAGTCGCTCCAGCTCTTGCTGCTGGAAACACTATTGTTCTCAAGCCAGCCGAGCAAACTCCATTGAGTGCTCTTCGCCTGGCTGAGCTGTCCGTCAAGGCCGGATTTCCTCCAGGAGTTATCAATATTATCAACGGTACTGGTTCAGTAGCTGGACAGGCTATTTCCAGCCACATGGATATCGATAAGGTCGCTTTCACTGGTTCTACTGTTACTGGCCGAAGGATCATGGAGTCCGCTGCCAAGAGCAACCTCAAAAAGGTCTCTTTGGAACTCGGCGGTAAATCGCCTGTTGTAGTATTTGACAACGCAGATTTGGAGCAGGCGGCAAACTGGGTTACCATTGGCATTCTGTTCAACCACGGTCAGGAGTGCTGTGCAGGATCTCGACTATTTGTCCAGGACACAATTAAGGACAAGTTCATTGCTATGCTTAAGAAGAACTTTGAGTCCCATGTCATTGGAGATCCATTCGACATTAAGACCTACCAGGGTCCACAGGTCTCGGAGCAGCAGCAGAAGCGAGTGCAATCTTACATCGACGCCGGTATTGAGCAGGGCGCTACCCTCGTAACTGGCGGCAAAGAGCGACTAGCGCACCTGCCGTCGAAGTTGAAGAATGGCTATTACATTGCTCCAACCATTTTCGCTGACTGCAAGAAGGGCATGAAGATTGTTGACGAGGAGATCTTCGGCCCTGTTCTGACCGTTCAAACCTTCTCCACTGAGGAGGAGGCTATTCAGAAGGCCAACGACACTCAGTATGGACTTGCGGCGGGCGTATTCTCCCAGAATGCATCCCAGTGCATGAGAATGGTTCATTCCCTTCATGCCGGTACTGTCTGGTGCAACCAGTATGTTGTTCCAAGCAACTCTGTTCCATTCGGAGGCATGAAACAGTCTGGCTTCGGCCGTGAATTAGGCATTGAGGGATTGAAGGAATACACCCAGACCAAGGCAATCCATTGGAACTATGCTGAAAAGGTTAGCTGGCCAATGGACGGTACTTCTTAAAAATAGATTGCATTAGTAATGATTAGATATTTGTGAAAGCACTGTTTCAAAACTAGTTATTCTATAAATCAGGGTAATTTTGTCGGGTATACTTTCCATTCACGCGTATCGTAGTGCGGTTATACCTTCCATACCTACCTGGTACTCTACTGGTTAGCTCTCCTCTTTACTAGTATAGAGAGGTACCATAACCCGAGGAATCAATAAGTCACAAAGAAGACTCAAGTTCCAAGGTAAGAGGCAAAAACCTGCCACAAAGTAGCATAAACACGATGCTACACAATGACAGTAGAAGTTAAATATACTCTGTAGTAGATTGTGAATAGAACATAGCAAATAGTGTTTAAAGCACGAATTACAGAAAACTAAAGAAGCTGCCTAGGGCCTTTCTACCTCTTCGATACCCGCGAGAGCTTTCTCGGCATTCGTGTCAAGACCCGTCTCCTTCATGGCGTTGGCACCAGACAAAGCGTTCGGCCCATCGAAAATTTCTGCCACTTCTTCCAAACCCCTTCCTTTAGTCTCTGGGAAGAAGAAGTAGATAAGGGTAAAGTGCACTCCAATGACAACACACCAGACAATGTAGTACTTCCATTTAATCGCTTCCATAGCAACTGGGTTAGCAAAGCTGTTGTAAATACCGGCCAGATTACCCGTCAATTGGTAAAGCATAGATGCTTTAGCACGTAGAGAATATGGAACGACTTCCATAATGTAGGTGGGAGCCACTGGTGAGCAAACGTGGTAGCAAGCGGAGTAAATGAAGATCATGGCCAATACGGCTGCAGCATATCCTTCGACTTTAAAGTCCTTTTCTTGGTTGATTGCCGAGCAGATAGTCCAAATGATATATGAGATACCCATTCCCCCCATTCCAATAAGGAAAAGACGTCGTCGTCCCCATTTATCGACTAGCGTCGCAAACGTGCAAGCAACGAGGAAACTCCAGACTGACATACAGGCATTAATAATGAGCTGGGTCTTGGAATCTGTGATGCCGATAGTATTGAGAACAGGAGAAAGGTAGTAAGACGTTAGCGCATTACCGGACCATTGCAACATAGCGGGAATATAAAGCGCCAGGAAGAGTCTGTGTTTGTTTCCCTTGGTAGCGATCCATTCCTTCCATCGGGATGACTGCTGGAGCTTTTCCATCTCAAGAGTTGCAGTAATCTCAGCCATCTCAAACCGGACTAACTGGGAGTCTCTGTCGCCATCGGCATGGTATTTGGCAAGGATGTCATAGGCTTCTTTGGATCGACCATTGTAAATGAGCCATCTTGGTGACTCTGGGGCAAACAGGCTAAGAACAGCTTGGATAAGCGAAAAAAAGCACTGCAGCACACTGGGAACTCTCCAGCTCCAGGATGAACCGGTCATTTTGAAACTGCCGTAGGTGATCCATGCGGCAATTAAAGAGCCCAATGGCCAAGAAACAAGATAAAATGACACCAGCTTACCACGATGGGTTGGATAAGCCACTTCCGAGAGGAGAGGCGGTGCGGCAACAGAAACAATTCCAAGTCCAAGACCAATAAGGAATCGCGAAGCGACAAACATGCCGTAATTAACGGCGGCAGTCTGCAAAATAGATCCAATAATAATGATGATCGAGCCGCCGCAGATTGGGTATCGTCTACCAAATCTTTCGCAAAGCTGCGAGGATACCAAAACAGAGATCAGAACACCTCCTGTTGGACCAAAGGTCATGGCACCCAGCCGAGTGCCTGTAGGCTCTCCGAAGAATCGTTTCCATTGCGGGAGTGCCTGCATACCATTGAGCATGCTACCATCATAACCCGAGGCTGTCTGCGTCAGAAGGGCACAAAGTAGAAGAACATTAAGCTTAACAAGCGTCCTGTCTCTCCACCATGGCTTATCGCGCTTGGGGATAACGTCCTTCAGCACAAGTCCTTCAAAGTTATCAACCTGGATTTGGTCCTTCATGATCAGCTACAGAGACCATCTCAAAGAAAAAGATCACTTAATATACAATCCATCTCCAACCTCGTGTTCCCCACAGGTCCCCACAGGTCCCAAGCTTGAGTCAAATGAGCTACCCCGGTCCATGTATAGGACCGCTTCCGTGTGCATTCAATTACCCCAGATCGGCGAACCGGCTCAATGGCCGGGCCGGAGCGGGCATAACTAAATGCTTGGCTTTGCTGATCAGACTGCAAAATAAAGTTGATGGTATATCGCTCAGGACAAATTTTTACTATTGAAGATCAAGCTTACGTCTCCCCGTATTCTCTACTCCGGTTCAATAATTCCTGGATCCCCATGCAGCAAGATCGCGTGCAGGCTCCTCGTAATACCGGTCCATGTTGATATCGCTGACGTGCTACAGCAATCAAGCTGCATCTCAAAGAAGATAAGCCCCTCTTTTTTTTTACTTACACATAACCAATGCTACATTTATTATATTTGACCATAATCAATTTATCCAGGCTGCTTTCCAGATCGAATCAATTTTCGAACGCTTATGTCTGTTTAATGCCTGCAAGCGTGCTTCCGATAATTCTTCCAAACACAACGCATTCCAACAGACTCGAGCCACCTAGCCTGTTAGCTCCATGGACGCCTCCTGATACTTCTCCAGCGGCATATAAACCATCAATCACCCTCTCCTGTTCGTCTAAAACTTGTCCAAAGGAATTAATCTGGACCCCACCCATGGTAAAATGAACCACTGGCATAATTACACCATAAAACAAAATCCCTTCAGCGCTAGTGGGATAGCGCCCCTTTCCGAACGCCGTTCGTCCTAGAGGATCGATTTTAGTGCCATCAATGCACTGATTATATTCGGCAAACTCTTTCTTGACGGACTCAATATCCCATTCAAATTCTTTGCACATATCTCCAAGTGTGCCTTTCTTCATGAGCCCTTTAGAGACGTAAAAGTCCACGTGATGCTTCATAGATTCGTAGCCATTAATGTCCAGAGCAATGACTGCAGATTTGTTGGCCACTTTCATTACCTTATCTGCAACAACGTCTCTAGTCTGGAGTTCGTCGACAAATCTCTTTCCACGGCTCAAAAGGATCCCACCCTCACCTCTAAGTGCCTCTCCAGCTAGAAATTTCGACTTGCTCTCTGGTGCTTTGGGATCAACAAATCCGGTAGGGTGAACTTGGACTTTGTTCATATCTACTAAATTTGCATTTATGAGCTGACACATCCTCTGGCCATCTCCAACCGTCTCCTTCGTGTTCGTGGTGGGCAGATCAACTAAATCAGGCCTGTATTTCTCTAGCAATGACGAAGATGCAGAGAAACCTCCCGTAGTAAGGACCACGTGGCCATACAGTTTCTCAGGCTGGTCGTTGCTGTCACCCTTCAAGCTCAAGTAGTTGATGCCGACAACTTTCTTCCCATTGGCATAATCTTCTACTATCAGATCTGTCGCTCTGGCCTCAGTGATGAGTCTGCAGTTTTGATAATCTTTCAGCTTATCACTGAGACTCTTGATGATCGCAAAACCGGGAGGTAGACTACCGGATCCTCTGTGCGTTCTTGGCTTGGAATGCCCACCCAAAAGACTGACAACTGAGAGATCGATACCGAAGCTTTCCTCTAGCCAATTGACTGCAGCTTCAGAATTGTCCGCTAACGTTTTGGCAAGGGACTTACTGCCGAAGCCCTTGGCCGACTTCACAGTATCTTCGTAGAACAGCAATGGGGTATCCTGAATATTCAGTCTCTTTTGATGAATAGTCCCGGCGCCATTGATTCCAGAAGACGCCTTGATGGAATTACCGCCGGTGGACTTGAGCTTTTCAACTATGATAACATTTAGCTCAGCTGATCGCTGCAAGATTGTGTGTGCAGTAGCCAGACCGGCCAGTCCTGCTCCAACAATGATAATAGTTCCGCGGTCTTTCATGCTAGCCCTGTATTCTTGCTGTGGTCGCTCTATATTCGTGTTAGTGGAAGTTCCTCCTTTGTTTTAGTTCCGCTGGGATGGAACACCTGTCCACATACCAATAATCGTGCGCCCGAATGAATTCTTTGAATATAACCCTCGGAAATAACAGTACAAGAAAGATACTGCCAATGCTGCAAATGTCAAAAGGTAGAATTGTCTCCGTAGCATCACGCTATTAATGGGTATGAAGGAGGGGAAAAATCAGCTCATTATTCAAACCCTTATTCTATCACATAGATGTATCACTAGAGTGGTGGGGTTACCGTATAAATTTCCTCTCGTATATGGCATATATATACGAGACGCGCGCTGCTTGAATCTTTTAAGAAATAAAAACCAAACAAACTGAGACACTCAGCCGCATATAGTGCGGCTGCTATAACCGTAAAAAGAAATCTCAACATACTCGCTACGGAATTCGAATTCATCCAACTATGGAGTACAAATTACAATACACTTTGTGAGCTGAAAACGTAAATGCCATTTGAAAGGTCTACTAATGCTATTACCGATGGTTATTTTTCCTCTGCCAAAACTGGAACAGACTCTCGCTTGACCTTTTCCAAAAAATCGATGGAGGGCATTTCAGGGACATTGGGCCAATCCGTAGAAAAGACGGATTTGTCTGGCTGGGCAATTACTGCGCATGCCAGAATAGTTTCTTTACCTGCTTCAATGTTTCCTTTAAGCTGAGGAACCACAGTTTTCGAGTAGTAAAGGTTGGATGATGGCTCAGGCGTAGTAGCAATACCCTGCCGACCTCCACTGAGAGATACAATTCCACTGAAATCTTCCTTATTAGCGACGTATGCCGAATTCGCTCCGCCCTGTTTCGTCAGATCATTGGCCGGTTCTAGAGCCGAAATAGCAAAGCCTCCCTCCACTGTTTGAAGGTCGCGACAGCTGTTGATGCGATGAACTCTAACATGCCACTTGCCCCTTGGAATGAGCCATGTCTCCACGTTGACATCAGCCCAAGGGCTCCAAGTCGAGTATAGGACATCTCCAAGGATCCTTGCCTTGGTCTTACTTCGGAACCTGTAGTCGCAGTCATCCTCGGAGAACCCAATCATGTTATCAAGGGTGGCATCATCGAAACTCCTGCAGTTTGTCTCAACACTGAAAGCAAATCGGGTGCTATAAGCGAACTTGCAGTATTTCTCAGCTTGGTATCGGCAATATGATCCCCGCTGGTATGGGCCAGAGACAAGGGCCACACTATTGTTAGGATAGTGAGAGAACACCATGCCTGGAACAGGAAGAGCCTGCGTTTGTGGCCGTGGAATGATGTCGACTTCTTCACTCTGCCAGAAAGGATGCGATTCTGGGAGAGCCAATGGGAAGAACGCTTTTGTACCCCAATACGGAGACTGAGGAGAGTTGTATCTCTCACACATAATTGCATTAGGATAGGAGAATCCCAAACTCATGATTCCAGTGCCCTTTCTAGAAAATGGTTGCTTGGCCCACCATCTCATATGTCTCAGAAAGAGGCCCTTAACAACACCCCAGGGAATGATCTCAAGTTCAGAGAAGGCAAGAGCTCCCCAGAAAGAACCACAGGCAAACTTGTAAGTCAAGCTTCGGCCAAAAGGTAGAGCGGCACCATCATCTCCGAACCAATGAATAAACTGTGGAATAAACTCTTCAATTCGCTTTCGGTAGACATCGCCAAGCTGCTTGTCCTCAGGATAGAGCTTCAGATACATCAGCTCGTAGAAGTGGAAAGCCCATGGGTTGTAATAGTCTATCGCGTTCTTATCTGGACCATCGCCATACCAGCCATCCTTCAAATAGTACTGCTCCATATCTTCCAAGTTCTTTTCAGTAATCGACTGGTCATAATCAGCGCCAATTCTCTTCAGCCCCAAAGTCAACAATACATGGAACCACTTCCAATTAGTAGTTGGGTAGGTTCGAGTGCTTGCTGCTACCAAGTAATTCACAACATTCTTCTTAGCTTCGTCGGAAAGAGGTTCGTAAAATTGTTCCGGAATGAACGCCAAAGCAAACCCAATTGCTGCAAATTCGACGAGCCTTTGCTCCCAGTCGACAGTGTCGCCCCAGTATTCAGGGTGTTCAGGATTGGTTCCGTTGGCCAAGCCCTTGTGGACTAGATCCCAATGGTCAAACTTGCCACCACCTGCAACGTAAGGAACCAAGCCCCAGATAGGCCTTGAAAATCCTTCGAGATCCGAGGAGTCAAGGTCACAATAGGCACCGGTTTCTTCGATCCTAACTCTTGCTCCGCCGGGAGAGTACAGCGGTACTAATGGTTCATAGAGGTTTCTGAAAGCAGCCTCAAGATCGCTTCGAGTTTTGAATGGATTCCCCTCAAATGGTGAAGACATTCTGCAAAAGTACTGTAGCGTGAAATGAAATTGGCCTGCTGGTCCTCTTGTAGCTTTATAGCCATTTTTGAGATGTACTTGCACGGCTTTACATAATGTGGGGGTCGGCGTGGGTTTATCCGTTTCCGTCCTTTACTTTTGCAGCTGAATATTACACGTCCTCTAGTGGAATCCAAAGGTTAATCATTACTATTAACTAGGTACTCCCGGTCCCTAATAAAAGCAATAGTTTTGCTATAACCACATTTTAGCTATTCCTTATTCATTTGGTACACCATGGTTGTGAACAGATGTCTTCACCTCCGCTGCATGCCCCCCCTCTGTGGGATGTTGGGGGGGGGGGGGGGGGGGGGGGGTAGCGGAAGTAACTTTACCGGCTAAAAAAGAATTTTGGTTCGCTGCAGATTCAGGTGCACACATGTCTTGCTGCCATAACGGCATTCTCATGTGGGGTTTCCTCTAACGGCTTCTTCATTTGTGTCCATTTAGCTATGCCCTCCCCGGGCCGACGATTGAGCCGGTCCGCCGACCAGGGGTAACTTAAGTGCACATGGACTGAGGCAGCTCATTTTACACGAATTGTGGATCTGTGGGGAATACGAGGTTGAAGATATACAATATCTTAAGTAATCATTTCCCCTCAGGTAGGTACAATTCTCTACAGTGGATTATGCCTATACTGTACCTCTCTAGCACTCCGCTGGGTTTCGGTTTATAATAAAGCTGTAGCTTCACACCTTGAAGTGATTGCAGGATGAAGTTGCACCACATACATAGTTCTGTACAAATGTCGTTCTCTGAAATACGTGTAGTCATTATTATTTCTACTTCCGTTTAACGAAGGCTCCTGAAAGTTTACCGACTTCAGTACCGTATGAAACAGTCTACTAGGTAAACACCGGTAATTAAATTTTGGGTGATACACTATAGTTATAACATTTGCTAATCAGCTTTGCGTAGAACACCAATATAGATACGGGGTATAGCACTCGACGTCAAGCCGCACAGCAGTAAAGAACCAGCTAGTCCAAATGAGTCCGATCGAAAAATACCCTAACTGGTTCAAATGAAAAATACTGACTTAATGGATCGGCGAATCCCCCGCTAAAGATAAATCACATGATTCAAGCTACTATTTGATCCTAAATTTACGGGATATATGGCATCTGGTTAAAATAGATTTCATCCGGTGGGCGCGGCGATAGTTACCCCGCAACTATACGGCTTAATATTACTCCCGCAAGATATACAGCCGTGGCCAGAAATGTGGGGGGTGTGAAATGGTGGTTGAAGTTAGTTCTACGGTGAATCCATTTGAAGTTATATAACGCGGTTAGTTTTCAGATATGATTCGCTATTATTAGTGACCAAACCATAATTGCAGGCGAAATGATTAGTTTCGTCAAAAAGAATGAAAGCGACTACCAGATTGGTGGACGCCCTGGGGCTATTCTGCTTGATGGCAATGAGCATTGGGGTGTGCTCCGAGCTGCTAAGGATTTGGGCGACGACTTTGAGCGAGTGACCGGACAGCCTCTTTCAGTTGAGGTGAACAAGGCCATTGGAAGTACTGGGAAGTATGAGTACTATACTCCAGTCACTCATGAAAGTACGGAGGAATATAAGGTGAATGGTCCCTTTTATTTCAACACTTCATTCAAGTCTCTCGCTTCCCCCGATTCAGTCCGGATCATTGCAGGAACAGTTGGAAAGTCCGAATTGATCAATCAAATTGTTTCCAGTGGCAAGCTAGACACCAAGGCTATCGAAGGCAAATGGGAGTCGCATGTAATCTCTCTAGTCAGTGACCCTATTCCAGGTGTATCCAAAGCACTCGTCATTGCTGGAAGCGACAAAAGAGGTACTATTTTCGGCTTGTATACAATTTCTCAGCTCATCGGTGTGTCGCCTTTCTACTGGTGGGCCGACGTGGTTACCGCCAAAAACGAAGCGATTTTCGTACAAGACGGAACGCAGCAGGTTCAGAAAACCCCATCGATTAAATACCGAGGGTTTTTCATTAATGACGAAGAACCATGCATAACCAATTGGGCTCGAGAACGATATGAGAAGAGCAAATGGGGTTCTAGCTTCAATTCCGATTTCTATTCGCATGTCTTCGAGTTGGTGCTTCGGCTGAGAGCCAATTACTTATGGCCTACGATGTGGGCAGGTATGTTCAATGTTGATGATGAACGCAACCCCGCGCTTGCAGATGCATATGGCGTGGTTATGGGTACTAGCCACACCGAGCCGCTTCTCCGGGCGTGTCATGAATGGCCAAAATTTGGAAAAGGAGAATGGCAGTGGAACATCAATAAGGAGCAGATTAAACCGTACTTCAAACACGGCATTGAAAGAGTGAAGAATTATGAAGGGATCTACAACTTGGGGTAAGTGAAGACATTTTGAGCTAATGCCTGATTATTTACTAACATTATTCTATAGAATGCGAGGATACGATGATTTCGCGATGGACCTGCCAAAAGAAGAGGCGGTTAAGGTAGTCAAGGATGTGATTAAGAGCCAGCGAGATATCCTTCAGCAAGTCATCAAGGACAAGAAATTGGAAGACATTCCACAAATGTGGTGTATCTACAAAGAAGTCCAAGAATATTTCGAAGAGGGTTTGGCAGTACCAGATGACGTCACCTTGTTGTGGTGTGATGACAACTGGGGGAACATTCGTCGACTTCCACTTGATAATGAACGTCAGCGTTCTGGAGGGGCAGGACTATATTACCACTTTGATTACGTCGGAGACCCACGAAACTACAAATGGCTCAACACCACCTCTCTCCAGCGAATGTGGGAGCAGCTCCATTTGGCCTATGAAAGAGGCGCCGATCGAGTTTGGATTGTCAACGTCGGCGATCTGAAACCACAGGAGTTGCCTATGAGCTTTTACTTCGACCTTGCGTACGATATGGAGAAATGGAGTTACAATACCATTGATCAATGGATTCTAGAATGGGCCAAGAGAGAGTTCGGCTCCGAGCATGCGGAAGAGATTGCTTACCTGGTAGATACTTACTCAAAGTATGCAGCCCGACGAAAGTATGAATTAGTCGACCCGCATACTTTCAGCGTCGTTAATTACCGAGAGGCTGATAGTGTCATTGCAGAATGGCAAGATTTGGAAACTAAGGCCGAGCAGCTGTATGTGAAGCTGTCGGAAGCTGAAAAACCGAGTTATTTCCAGCTGATCCTGCACCCAATAAAAGCAGCGCATACGTTGTATCGAATCCATGTCAACACCGGCAAGAATTATCTATATGCAGAGCAAAAGCGATCGACTACCAACAAGACTGCTGAGCTTGTATTGGCTGATTTCAAGCGTGATAAGAAAATTGCCGATGAGTATCATTCTTTGCTTGACGGAAAATGGAATCATATGATGGAGCAGACACACCTGGGTTATAATTATTGGCAGCAACCAATGCGCGATTTGCTCCCGCCGTTGTACTGGATCCAAGATAGCGAGGCTACAAAAGGAAAGGTAGCGATTGGAGTAGAGGGTTCTTTCGCTTCAATTCCTGGTGATGATCGTTACCATGAGCTTAATGGAACAGTCCTTTCCCTGCCTCAATTAGATCCATTCGGACCTAAATCCCGTTACATCGATGTTTTTGCACGGTACTCTGGGGATCAGCCGCAATATTGGTCTTTGATTCCACAACATTACTACATCAAAATTACCCCATCTACCGGGGTTGTAACAGGTGTAGACGATGTCGATTCACGGGCAGAGGTATCTGTGGATTGGTCTTCAGTACCAGCAGGCATGACCATTGACTCACTCATTTGCTTCCAAGTTGCCGACACCAAGGAGGAGCTAGAGAGTCTAAGATTTGAGAGCAATGGATTCCATGTCAAGGTTCCAGTTAGAAATCGAAGTGTTCCAGCTGGTTTTAAAGGATTCGTTGAGTCTGACGGGCAAATCACGATCAATGCCGAGAACTATACATCAGCTGGCAATACAGATACCGCCAAATATGTCACCATCAAGGGATTAGGGCATACATCATCGGGTGTAACGTTGTGGCCAACGTCAATTCCAACCCAAGATCCATCGCACGGTTCGCCTTATTTGGAATTCTCTTTCCTATCTTTTACTGACGCCGATAAGGCGAAGGTAATTGTCTATTCTGCTCCTACGCTTAACTTCAGCGGGAAGGATAGGCCAATGAAGTATGCAATTGCGATTGACAACGAAGAGCACCAGTCCGTTGAGCTAGCTCCTGTTGCTCCTAAAGAGCTCATCCCTGAAGATTGGGAAGAGGGGGTTGCCAATAATATGTGGAAAAGGTCTAGCCTTCACACGATTACTTCCGGGGGTCATAAACTGAGAATTTGGGCTATTGAGCCAGGTGTGGTAATTCAAAAGATTGTAATTGATCTAGGAGGTGTGAGAGAGAGCTATCTTGGCCCGCCAGAAAGTAGAATTGTTTAGATTTATGGAATATATGGAACTCTATAATTACATAATTTGTTATTTTATTGAAGCCTTTAGTAAAAGCTTAGGCCAGAAATCCCACTTTGTATTTTTTCCCCCTAAACAACAACGAGTTCCGACATCAATTGGACGCCACATCTGTACCACGTCTGCGCCGGGAGGATTGCATAGCGCAGGGTCAGGGAAGCAGTTCTCCTACCAGGTAGGAGATTAGAAATCTTGTGCCCTTCCAAGGGTATGGGTTGGGCATTGGGCAAAGATCTTCATGGCTATTGAAATTCATCCGAAAAAAAACTGTGAAACTGTGATTTTCAGTCTAGGGGCTCAGCTCCACACCTAAAAGGGCTAGGCGTAGAATTTCTCCGCTCAAGTCCAAATATGTATTTGTATTTGCACTGGATAATTTATATCTAATTTCACAAATTTATTACGCTGTGCCAGATACTCATCGGTCAGATATAGTACGCTTAATAAGTCATGGGAACTGCGCGATGCACAGGTACTAATTGTCATCGGCAGTCAAGCCGAAGCTTACGCAGCCCTTTAGTACAACTGTGAAAGTTTAATTAACCGGTTATTTTCTTTCCCTTCCGTGGTGTCACAAAGCCGGTGACGCCTCAATGGATGCTAACTATTGCACGAAAAAGCTTGCTCCAATAATCATGGTTGAAAGGCAGATATACGTACTCTGGTGGCTATAATTCAGACATAGGAGTTGCTACGACATGCCCAACCCACTCATTGGTTGTAACAAAACATACGACACGCTTAACCCACTCACTGGTTGCAAAAGAACATCATACTGACACTCAGGTTCCCAACGCGTTATAACATACATTTCAGGTCTACGACTATGGGATATTGCAACCATTGCAACCTACATTAACGCTGCAAGGTCCCTTACATAGTAATGGCAGATGGACAGCCCAAGTGAATGGTCAGGCCTATACAGGCACTACCAGACTTCTCTCCTCATCCTCTCCTCAATCTATTAGCAGTACGGCAGTTCAGACTAGACCCAGTTCGTCCATACATCCTCACTATACGTGGGGGGTCTTATGATATACTGGTATCGGATTAAATTGCTAAATGAATTTCAAATATTTATCCGTCGTAGCATAAACACTAGCAAAAAGGCAGATCATTTGATTACGCCCCATTTCTACGACACATTGTGGGGGTTAAGCCGCCACAAACAACTACCAGTACAGTAATGAGTAACTCGGCCTATGCGATCCATCAAGAGCCGCGCAAGGCTGACACAATTAAAGTTGCTGTGCCTCTGTCGATCATTACCTCACTCTATTTATCCTGCCATATTTTTAAGCTCCAATGCTGATATAGTGAGTGATCGCTTAGTGCCAAGATTTTAGCCGGACGTTGAGAGGACATACGTCGCCCCGCATTCACCCCCACATCCCCAAGGATTAAACAGACGATGAACCACCGTTAAGCAATACCGTACCGGCAAAAACACCGAAACTGGGGTAAAATGATTTGATTTCTACTACAGGATTTTTGTCAATATATAGGGCGTTGAACTCCTGAAATAATCAATATTTCCAACCAAATCACTTTCTACTGCCTGGTAAAATGCCTGTCCACCAGGAAGACGTCTTGGACGATAACAATTTCGACGAGGTCCTATCCAAGCAGGACGCTACCTATACGGTAGATGCCGATGATATTAGGGATGGTGCTGTGCAAAATAAAGAGTTTGAGGAGAACTTGAAGTTCTTTGATGCCCTCAAGAAGTACAGGAAGGCTATTACCTGGTCGTGCCTTATGTCCTGCGCACTGATCATGGAAGGTTTCGACCACTCCTACATCACTTCTTTCTTTGGGTTTACCGAGTTCCAAAAGAACTATGGCGTATTGCAGCCTGATGGCTCATATCTCATTCCGACTCAATGGCAGACTGGTATTTCTGATGGTGTGATTGCATCTGAAATCATTACCCTCTTCTTTGTCGGTAGCATCACTGAATACTTTGGCTATCGCTGGACGATGATTATTTCTCTGGGTATGATGGCTTCATTTATTTTCATCCAGTTCTTTTCTTCGAGTCTTCCGGTATATATGGTTGGTGAGGTCTTGCTCGGGATTCCTTGGGGCATCTTCCAGACAGTCACCACCACCTATGCTGCTGAGGTGTGTCCGGTCGTTCTTCGAGGCCACCTCACAGTGTTCGTTGCTCTTTGCTGGACTATCGGATATTTGATTGGCAACTGTGTATTGCGGGCCTTGCTTACTATTGACAGCAGCTCCGCGTACAAGATTGCATTTGCCTTACAATGGGTCTGGCCAGTTCCAATTGCCATTGCCTGTTACTTTGCACCAGAGTCTCCCTGGTTGTTGGTCCGAAAGGGTAAGACCGATGAGGCCTTCAAGGCAGCCCGACGCCTGGCCAGTGATGGTGTCACTGATCAGGAGATTAAGGAGTCAGTTGCTATGATGCTTCACACCAACAATCTTGAAAAGGAGGAAGCAAAAAAGAAGAAGACTGGAGCTGGTTCTTACTTGGATCTTTTCAAGGGCGTCAATTTCCGACGAACCGAGATTGCGACAGTTGTATGCTTAACCCAGAATATCATCAACCCATTCGGAAGTTGGGGTGTGGTTTTCATGGAACAGGCCGGTATGTCCACCGATAAATCCTTTGATTTCAGTATTGGCGGCAGTGCTATTTCTATCTTTGCAGTCATAGTTCTTTGGATTCTCATGGAGAGAAAGGTCAGCCGTCGACGTATTTTCATGTTTGGGCTTATTACTGCGCTTGTTAATGCTCTTATTGTCGGATTCTTGGGAATTCCAAAGCGAACAACGGCGACTTTGTACGCAATGGCGGTTATTCTGCTTATTGAGAGCTTCTTGTCATTCCTGGGTGTCCAGGCGACCATTTATCCGATTATTTCAGAGCTGCCATCGAATGCCCTTCGACCCAAGACAGTTGGTTTTGCTCGAGCCATTTCCAATCTTGTTGCTCTGATCAACGGTATTCTTATTCCAAAGATGATCAACAGTGGTCCTGGCAATTGGGGCTGGGGTCCAGTCGCTGACCTGTATTATGCAGGGTGGTTGGTTGTCGTCATTATTTGGGCTTACTTCAGACTCCCGGACGCCACTCAACTGACATATGCCGAGATTGACATTCTGTTCGAGAATAATGTTCCAGCCCGAAAGTTCAAATCTACGAAGATTGATTTGGCTGCAGGTAGTATTGTTTCCGATTCTACTGCTGAGGAGAAGGTTTAAAGACCGCCCGAAAATGATTTCGAGTGATTATTGTGTTGCAAGTACTGTATTTTATGATTATTTTATGAGATTTGAATTTTCCGCTTTTTTTCGTTATGCCCCAATGTACGAGTTTCTAAGTAATATGCCGGTAGTTCAACAAGACTGGAACATCCGCCCTTTGGAGCGTACTTTGGAGTAGTTATAGTACCATACAGCGCTTTCAACTTGCGAAGATTGATATTTGAAACGTTTGCAGAGATCGAAGGGTCATTTAGAAATTTCTCTATAGGAATGCATGAAACGAAGCCGTATATTCAGGGGGGCCATTGTACTGGGTATCGTTTTTCCGATATCGGAACGGTAGCGGACACAACCGGTGCACCGGTACCCATCTTTAGGGGATATTACCGGTACTGCTAAGTGGTACTGGTACTGTTCATTCACGACTTTTCCACATGAAATAACTCATATTAGGAATTCATATTGTCAAATTTAGAAGCCAATTAAGTTATGTTAGTAAAATGAGCGTAACTAATTGAATTCTCTATGAGGTGAGAACACATTGCTCTTTGGCGGGTAACAAAGACCCTGTGTATATACCAAGTGAAACATGAAATCAATAAATTAAATAAATTCGCTGAAGGAAACACTTTGACATTCTATCGATAATAATTTGATTAATCTACTCATCTCTTGTATTTTCAAATATTGGTTATAGATCTGGGGAAACAACCTTCGATCTCCTCTTGTATACCAATTAGTTTTTATATCCACACTGACCAAATATATAAGTTGTTCCCTCTCCTTTAAGCGCTAAAATCATCCTTTCTGATTTTACTCAACACATTGTGTCAATAATACTTTTGCGCCTTTAATCTACGAGTACTACAAGTATGATCTACGAATTGCAGGTGCCGAAGAAGCTGTCCACCACCGAACCTTACTTTGAGGTCGGCAGCTTCGGAAGAAAGATCAGCACTGTAAACCCCGAAGCGCAGATTTGGTTTAATCGTGGCCTAATCTGGACGTACGGCTTTAACTATGAAGAGGCTTGCAGTTGTTTTGAACAGGTAATTGCGCATGATCCCGAATGCGCAATGGGCTATTGGGGTCTCTCCCTTGCAGGGGGCCCGAATTACAATAAGGGCTGGATAGCCTACGATAGCCAGGGCCGTGAGCAGATTGCCCAAAAATGCAATGCAGTAGCCAAGCTCGCCCTTGAAAAGATATCATCGGCTTCACCTGTAGAGGCGGCACTTATTCGTGCTATTCAGATTCGATATCCACCTGAAGAGGTAGTCAAAGACTTCTCCATACCGAACAAAAAGTATGCAGACGCCATGCGGGAAGTTTTCCGTGAGTTTGGCCAAGATGACCTCGATATCAGGCATCTTTTTGCTGATGCCCTCATGAATTGGTCTCCTCGACAATTGTATGATAGTCGAACTGGCCAGCCTCTTCCGTCTTCCCCTGTGGTTGAAGTCAGGGCCGTTTTGGAGGCGGGCCTCAAACATGCCGATGTCAAACAGCACCCAGGCATCCCTCACCTGTATATTCACTTAATTGAGATGTCTGCCACGCCAGAGATTGCACTTGCGGCTGCGGATATAATTCGCGACCTTGTGCCCGACTCGGGCCATTTGTCCCATATGCCAACCCATCTTGATGTATTGGTTGGAGAATATCGACGCGCAATGGCATATAATTATAAGGCAACCGTTGCTGACGACAAATACTTTCGCAAACATGGAGGATTGAATTTCTTCAGTTTTTATCGAATGCACGACTACCATTCACTTATTTACGGCGCCATGTTGGCAGGACAATCCAAAGTCGCGCTGGAGTCGGTCGACAGGATGGAGGCCACCATCACCGAGGAGATGCTCAGAATGGAGTCACCTCCAATGGCGGACTGGCTGGAGTTCTTCCTAGTCCTACGTGTACATGTGCTTATTAGGTTTGGCATGTGGGAAGAACTGAAGAAGCTAAAGGCCCCCGATGATCAAGAGCTCTATTGTGTGACAATCGCAAATATTTATTATGGCAAGGCTATCGCTTATTCTGCGACCAGAGATCTGAAGAATGCAGAAATACAACGTGAACTCTTTAGAGAAGCCACAACACGAATACCGCCGACGCGCCTTGACTTCCCTAATCGAATTATCGACGGGCTCAAGATTGCCCATGCTATGCTTGATGGCGAAATTGAATACCGTCGTCAGAACTATGAAGTCGCATTCCGCTTCCTTAGAGAGGCCATTAAGCTTGAAGACGCCCGCGTCTATCTCGAACCATGGGGATGGCTGTTGCCGGCAAGACATTCTTATGGGGCTCTCTCCCTAGAGCAGGGCCTAGTTGATCAGGCAGCTCAGGCTTATTCCGAAGATTTGGGTTTCCAGGAGAATCTGCCCCTTTCACACCAACATCCCAAGAACGTATGGGCGCTACATGGTTATCATGAGTGCTTGAACCGTCTTGGAAAGCGTGAGGAAGCCGCCATTATCAAGAAACAGCTTGTCCTCGCTCTAGCCGAAGCGGATATTGTAGTCGAGTCATCTTGTTTCTGTAGGCTCGAACCAAGCGGTTTTTGCTGTCCGCAGTAATTACATTACAGGAAACAGTCTAATTATACTGTTTAACAAAGCAAGGTACGTATTTAATCTAATTAATTAAGTGTTCGATTGTGTCTACCTGATATACCTGGTAGAACATCTTTTACCTTACATTCACGTGTTTACATATCATCTGAAGCACTTTTGGAAGGCCTACTGTGGCATTATGTGCAAGCTCTCTCTTTCGTAATAGAATTGGCCGAAATACCTTTCTTGTACCGGAGAGATACCTGAAGCAAGAGATTGTGCTGTGATCTCTCCTGAGCTCTGTAACTTCAGCTGTGCAGCGTATTCACGGCAATCCGACTCCTAGCGATATTGACGCGAAGTGTCTTCGGTTGTTGATTCATGCAGGACGACACCAGTCAACTGCGAGCGAAATCAATCAGGTATCCACACGAGTGAACAGCATTAGTTGACATTTTTGCAAACGAACTACGACAGCATGACGTTAAAGGAACTATTCTGAGAACCAAGGTATATAGGATTATTGGGTTTACCACCTTAGGATACACCACGGTATTGAACATACCTTTGACCATTGACTTTGCTACCGGGTAGTTCACGTTTATTCATCTTTCCCTCATTAGAGAAATCCGTAATTAATATAACGTAGACGCGGTGGATGAAAAAGGTTGTCTAAAAACCGCCCTTCTCATCAGGTGGAGCTTAGGCGTTGTGCAATGCGTCCATACACGTAAGTTAGCTGAGGGGCAGCCACTCTTTACGTGCAAGCCCGCGATTCAACATAGCGGCTCGTCACCGATTGTTGCTGATGATAAGAAACAGGCGCGAAAGATGTTGCCTAATGTTAGTTGCGCCTTCCAGATAGTCTTAATTGGATTGCATGTCATGGTTACCCCTGCTCGGCAGAGACCAGCTCTCTTAAGAGGTAATAAACCAGAGAAAGATGAATCTTCTTGACCTTAGCTGTTTTCAAAAATCCGTATAAGCCGCCTCTAGAAAATTCATCATTTTTCTCTCCTTGTTCCCTGCGAAAGAAACACCCTGTAGGGAGTGTCACAAAATATCCACGCACATAGCGTCATTGGAGGATAGGCTAGTACGCCAGTTCACGCGCATAGAACTCTTGCAGGAGGGTCAAACAGCATCAACGGACCGCTTATTCCAAAAATGGATGATCCAGAGAGACATATCGTAGAACGAACCAGAGGGTGCAGTATAACTAGTGCGAATAATAGCAATAATAATCTGAATTAAAATCCACTGCCTAGATAGCAAGAACTTAGAAAGATTTTCAAAGGAAAGTAGATGGGATCCGAGCATAATTGGCCCGAACTGGGATTGTCTCAGCCAAAAGATTGAATTCCGTTAGTTAGCGTTCGGATTAAATAGCATAGGATCGAATACTGAATTACCATTTAACTGTTACCGATTAGGATTCCGAGAACTCTAACGCCTGGCAAAAACTAGAATTTCATTTTGTAAGAGTCAGTAGGACGCAATCACCCCAATTGAAACCACAAGTTCACGCAAACCATTAATATTAAGGAACATAAGTACACTACGAAGTACGGAGTTGATAATACAAGATCGGAGCTTTGTGTTTTTTCATTTACATTATATGTATACATGTATTAATCCCATATTGCATACATACCGGTACATCTACTTCCCAGGTACTGGTGATGCTGCTTGATCCTGTGCCAAGTGGGTACTGCATATGTCCATGTTGACTATCGCCAAGCTTTTTGACTCGACATGTACATGGTACGTAACGAATAGGGTTGCATATTGGCCTTGCAAAGGTGAGATCTGCGGTCTAATGGCCTCCGCCTACACTGAGGCTGCCGGTCCGATGCAACGTTGTTAAAAAGAAAAAAACCATTAAACCAACCCCCTATGTAGTACACTACAGTTGTACAGCTGTAGGTACCGCCCTCGTGTACATCAAAATCGTCCATAGTAGGATCTTCCTGTACAATCTCGTCATATATGCGTCGGAGGTTTCAAATTCCGCGCTCTGACGGGTCGACCGTTAGTGGTGCTTCCGGATCATCTCCGCCAGTGGAGATCTAGAAGGATCAGGCAGAATCAATCGTCACTCCCGATTTTCTAAAATCTCAGGGCCACTACCAAGCAAGCTTAAGCCAGTTGACACATCTCGACTTCCCTAGACTTAAATTGACAGATGTACCCCCCCCCCCCCCCCACACACACACACACACACAGCGACACTGGCTGGCATGCACGTACTTCTCGCAACGGCGCCCAGAATTTGAGTGTCTGAAACATGCATGAGGACTTTTTTCCTACTTGGGAATTATCTGATGGTACATCCCCCCTATCAATCTGATTAGATAATAATATGCAATTTTTATCCGTGCCGCTTGTACGTCTATCCCACGAACGAAGGGATTATACGTTCCCTAACGAGCAGCAGACCGCGTTAATTGCCTTCAATCGGATGCATATTTTCTACACCCATATTCTGCAGACGCAATAGCACCATGAAAGAGTATATTAGAAGAACGAATTCCTGGCCTTTTGCAGCAATCAGTTTTCGGCTCTGAATCGACATGACGGTCTTTTCCAAGTCTCGACAGACCCCTGATGAGGTAGATGTTTCTGTTGCTGAGAATGCAACAGCAACAGAAAACAAGAAGGAGACTTCCGCTGTTGTGATCAAAGACGAGACGCTAGAAGAACGACCTAGCGAGGATGCACAACATGGTGTCCAGGACGTTCAGGCAGTGACGCTGGTCTGGTCAAAGGCATCGCTGATTTCAGTCTTTATTCTGTAAGTCTTTTTCCCCTAACTCTTTCGACCGAGCTTTGCGGCTCCGACTAACACCATTTTTTTTCCCTTGACAGTATATGGCTGCTTTATTTTGTCAACGCATTCCAGTCTACACTTCTCTCAAACTTGATTCCTTACGTCACGAGTGATTTCGAAACCCAGTCGCTGCTAAACGTTATTAGCATTGTCGCTAATGCCATGTCAGCTGCGTCCTACATCCCACTAGCGAAAATCCTTGATACATGGGGCCGAGCTGAAGGGTTTCTTTTTATGGCGATTTGCTCTACTTTGGGCCTGGTCCTTATGGCAGCCTGCAATAACCTACCAACCTTCTGCGCTGCATATGTAAGTAATCCATGATCGCGGAACGAACTGTGGAACTTTTGTGCTAACCGGTATGCTACAGGTATTCTACACCATTGGCTTTGGAGGAATAACATATTGTGTGGATGTGATTACGGCTGATGCTTCCACCCTGAAGAATCGAGGATTAGCGTATGCTTTTACCTCATCTCCATATATCATCACGGCATTTGGTGCTTCAAAGGCGGCGGAGGAATTCGCCGGCAACTGGCGGTGGGCCTTTGGCGGTTTCGCAATTATCTTCCCTGTCGTGGCTGCCCCCTTATTCGTGATCTTGAAATACAATCTCCGCAAGGCCGAAAAGCAAGGCATTTTGGTCCGGCAAAAGAGTGGCAGAACACTAATGCAGAGCACCTGGTATTACTTCAAGGAATTCGATGGTAAGTATCACGCTTTCTCGAGATATTTTTTAAAAACTAACTTTGAATAGCGACTGGAGTTGTCTTGTTCTCTTGCGGTCTTACGGTGTTTTTGCTTCCGTTTACGCTTGCCTATAGCGCTCCTGACGGCTGGTCTTCTGGCTACATCATTGCCATGATTGTCGTCGGATTCGTTGTGCTCCTCGTATTTGGACTCTTCGAGTGGTTTTTGGCGCCTGTACCAATGCTGCGCTATAAGCTCCTGAACAACCGGACAGTCATCGGTGCCTGCCTATTGGATACAACGTACCAGATCTCTTATTACTGCTGGGACAACTACTTTACATCCTTTTTGCAAGTGGTCAATGACCTGAGCGTATCTGAAGCTGGATACGTCAACAACACTTTCAACGTGGTCTCAGGAGTTCTTCTGTTGGGGGTCGGCTTCGCGATTCGCAGGACCGGCCGATTTAAGTGGCTTCTATACATTGCCGTTCCGCTTTATGTCTTCGCACAAGGCCTGATGATCTATTTCCGTAAGCCGACTGGATATATCGGCTATATTGTCATGTGCCAGATCTTCATCTCCATTGGTGGAAGCGTCTTCATCATTATCCAGCAGCTCGCTGTGCTGGCTGCTGTCACGCATCAGGATGTTGCTGCTGCGCTTTCCTTGCTATATGTGGTCGGTACTACAGGTGGTGCTGTGGGTAGTGCCATTTCTGGTGCAATTTGGACAAACACGTTTGCGAAGGCACTTGAAAGGTATCTCCCAGAAGCGGCCATGGCAAACTTCGATATGATTTATAATGATCTTAACACACAGCTGAGTTATGCAGTTGGAACCCCCACGAGGCTGGCAATCCAATACGCTTATGGTTATGCGCAGACTAGAATGCTGGCTGCTGGATGCGGTATTATTGCTCTGGCATTCTTTTGGAGCGCTATGATCGAAAATATCGATGTCAGCAAGAATCCTCAAGTCAAGGGCATGGTCTTCTAAGGTCGCGAACGTCGGACCATTGTACATATTGTTGTTATCCGTTGCAAAAGTATCTATAAAACTTCTTAATATCTGGTAATAGAAATTGTTTAAATTTTCTAGCGAACGGGGCCAAGGTTCCACTTTTATCGGACTATTTGAATCTGGCTTCAATTACTGTCCAATGAAAAGTGGACATTATAGATAATTGATGAAGACATCATGCTGCAAAGCCTTGCCATACGAACTCAGTGATTGTTTATTAATCCATGGCCTGTACTAGCCGCTTAAATAATAGGAGCCATGTACTCAACTCCGCCCGATACTCGGTTGCCATCAAAGCCCTGGATTGCACGACCAAAAACCATCGATGTGTACCAGCCTGCCCGTGTCCAACTGCTAGTTGCTAGAGCTACTGACGTAACCCTTCAGTTTAAGCAATTCAGCTACTCTGCTAGTTGCGCAGGCACAAAATGCTTGTAACTTTTATGTCCAATTCGCTACTGAATCATCCGAGGTTTTTCATGAGGGGTACCTCTGGCAACTGGCGTCGAAGTGATTGTTAGCCATCGGGGTGGGAACTTTTAAAATGTCATTTAGCCGGTGTTGATTCCACCGGTAAGGGTACCACCAGTTTCCCATCTAGCGACAAAGCTAACAGGCGCTTAGGCTGGCTCTATGTTACCAGTATCCTACTATAGTGTAGCAAGAAAGCAACAGCCCTATCTACGCGAGACTCTATGAAGGGTCTTTAATAGACATTGAATTCATCAGGCACAAGTAGCGAAGAGTCGGACGTACCTCTGACACTGTAACTATTGAATATCTAGCAGTGCCCTATCTACAAAGCTCAAACTCCCTTCCACGATGCAAAATGACATATTTGACTAGCTGTCGCTTCTCAGCATGAAAGTGGGAATCAAAAGAATGGTCGAATTCCTCAAAGGGCGCCACCCAACGGTGGGTTCGATTGTTAGCGCAGCATTCCTATACAGTTGAAGGGTACAGGTCTTTGATGCCCCTGGAGAGCTATTTCGCTGAACGTCGAGGGGTCCCAATCCCACAGCGCAAATGTGGTGTGTAACCTGCAGGACCCAATTACCATGAAATCTAATCTTGTTACTACACGAAAAGTTACCGGTATATTACCCGTATAGCATCGCATGTTACCACTCAAGTGCCCCTGAGATTTGGCCGCTCCGAAGTTACCGCGAGACGATCCCTTTCACCTTTCTATGGACCTTCCGTTTCCGAAGTTTCTTGACTCATCTTGACTGCTTGAAAACCTGTGATTAAACTGTCACACAAGCCTCTTTTTTATTTATTTAAAGGCTAACTTATCTTGGTGACTATTTTTGTGAAAAATTATGGTAAAAGAAACGAATCTCTTCTACCGGTATCCACTAGATATTGTTAGGTACATTGTACCGGTATTTTCTTTTTAATTCTCATAATTGACAGTAACTACAGCAGTGTATAAAAAATTTCCCATTAAATGTCATACGTTGCACAGCCCAAACGCGGTACATGCAAAGTGAAGCGGAACTGTCTTTCCGCCGAACTCCAAAGTTATGCGCGAAAACAACACAGCCGTATGCCGCGCCCTTTATTTTTCAATGCGTACAGATCTCGCTTTCGACCCAAATTCGGGTTAGACCGGCGGTGCTAAACAGATGTCACTGTTAATGTTTATCCTAACTGTATCTACTTCTTATAAACTAAAAACAAAAAATTGACCTTTTCACGGTAAATCTTGATCATTGTATTGGTAGTGATCCTAGTCGTATTTTTCACCAATTGAACTTCTCATAACCATTACCTCACGAACTGCTGCAGAGGTATACCTTTCGTTATCTACCACTTCCCTTTGGGGAAAGAGCTGCGGACGAAGATAAGCCTTACACTACCCATATTCTATACTGTGTTCTGTGTAAATCCAGATTTACTGAGAAACGATGTATGATTTCAGATAAATTTAGCTAACGTTATGTGTAGTTTGTATGTTTCATATCTGGATGCAATTCAAACGATTAAGCCGATCATGCTGAACTATAGAAGCACAAGAGAACTTGATATTTGCAGGCGGCTGGTCTACTTCACTGACAGATATGTGCTGTCCAGCCAGCATTAGCGGACGGAGTGGGACTGATGCTGACCTTAAGCTGGGCAAGCGAAGCCCACGTCTGAATTGACATTGGTCAATGTACCAAGGCGATCTAACAATGGCCATGAGAGCGCCAGTTGCAATAAGCCTTGCCCGGAGCAAGTTATTATACATATTCAGAATAGGGCACCGCGGCGGATCCTTGAAGCCGTCAGATCCACATCAGAAAAAGCCTTACAGATTGTGAGCCGCAGCATGTATATCAAGCACAGACATACCCAACTAGAGTAGCTCAAAACAGGTAGAATTGTTTATCACATGGTAATTACGACCCCGCATGTCGTATAGAGGGCCTTAGACCGACCAAGACTGGGGAGGGGGTCTGCTAACAGACAGATGATAAAATCAATACGACAATTAGAAATACGAAATTTGCATTACCAAACGAAGCTGCTCTGCAACTGACTACTTCGAATCTGTCGAACTCTCAGAAGCCGCCAATAAATCTTGCATTTATCGTCAATTGCGGGGTATCAATCAAAATGGAGAGTCCAGACATCACTCAATCGTTCGTTCGATTCCCCCAGTCCGCCTTGAACTACAACGGTTTTTTTGCCAAAGACATCAGCATCGAACCAACCCCTTGCAGCTGGCAACAAATCCCCCTGTATATCTACCTCCTGCCACGTCTTACTCCCTATATCAAAGGACCACACATCACTCAGCATTTTCCCTGCGCCTTGATGGCCCAACGAACTTGGATCTCGCTCGCCGAACAAAGTTATCAGACGCATTTTGTTCTTTATAAGTATAGGGACAAGTGCGCTCACACTTCGTGGAGTTGGCCCGGATGTACCATCAGGGAGATACATTTGTGAGATCCAAGCATTCGTTTCAGGTGAGTAAATATCCAAGCTTCCGCCCTGCTCGGTCTTTCCATCGAACCCATTCATACGATACAGCATCCCACCCGCAAACGCAATCGAGGTACCCCCTCGAGGTGGATCAGGTGCCGGGGTCAGTTCGGTCCACGTTTTCTCGGACAGGCTGAAAGCCCACAGATCCGATAGCCGCCCCTTTTCAGGACAGCCAGCATGGAGGTAGAGCACGTTCTCACCATCACTGGCCATACAGTGGTAACTGCGGGCGGCAGGATACACGCCAGAACCTGTATGAGAGGAGGGGGAGATGAGCGACCAGCTAGCAGCAGTAGGATCAAACTCCCAGATCGAGCCGAGCTCCTCGATGGGTGCCATAGCAACACCACCGCGGCCCGAGAATAAGTATAAC
Source organism: Blastobotrys vanleenenianus (assembly GCF_965637985.1). Lineage (NCBI taxonomy): Eukaryota > Fungi > Ascomycota > Dipodascomycetes > Dipodascales > Trichomonascaceae > Blastobotrys > Blastobotrys vanleenenianus. The sequence continues at coordinate 52,298 of NW_027481823.1, forward strand.
TTTCCGTTCAATGTAGTCCAAGCTGCTCCGACACGTGGAGACGGGGACTGTGATGTTGATAGGTTAATGGAAGTGGTAGTATCTATACAGAATCCAAAGGAAATACGTTAGCTCTGTGTTTTCGTGAAAGCATTTTGTCACTTGGGGTATCAGACGCTGAATCTTCAAAGATTGGTCACCACACCGGGTATAACAAAGAGAAAAAGAATCAACTTACTATTATCCAAAGAGACCTTATATACAGCATTGTCTCGCGGCTCTCGCGGTCGAAGCTCTCCTCCAAAAACGTAGGCATTTTTACCGACTACCGCGACAGTTTGCGATGAGCGTTGGAGTACCTCAGCTTCAAGAACTTTATGCCATCGAGCAGAAAGTTTTACCATGTCGAAATACTCAAATTAATAATCTCCTCGTCTTTCTCGGACGACCGTAGAATATCCGACGAAAAATTCGATTCAGGGAACACAGTACCACGGGTATAAATACGCCCCCTATTTATCTTTTGGCGTCTTGGGAGTGAATGATCGGAGGCAGACAATGAGTTACCTTGGAGGTCCCTGGCATACCTTGGCGGTAGCATCAGCTTGTGCCTGTGCGCCGAAATCAGGCCTGCCAACTTTATAACTTAACTTTGTTAATCCCATGCTTACAAAACTGTTTTATCTGTGTGTGCTTGTGCACTGTTAGAGTTCCTGCATCACAGTATGTCGCCGGAACATTTTCTCCAACGAAAGTGCATCTGGGTCCAAAATCTTCACACTAGAAGCAGTTCGATCATGGCAGGTGAATCTTCATCGAATAAAGGATCCATTTAAGCTGCAGGAATTTTTTGCCCAGATTCGAGATACCAAGTCACTCTTTGATGAATCTATAGAGAGAAAGCACTATCCAGAGATGAGTCCACGCCATCACCTCAGTTCACAATTGACATAGTAAAATTAATAAGCCTCGAAAAAGAGCTTTTGAGAAAATAGACAACTTTCTTAATCAGGAATCATCTAACCGCTGATGGACATCTATGCACAGTCTAAGGGATAATGGAATTGATTGATAATGAATCAAAAGTAGATGAGTAGGTAGTAATTCGGCACAAGACTGCATACAAAAACACCAAAGAAAAGGTAGTTCAGGTTAACTAATATACATCGCTAGCAAGATCCAAAGCCAAGGGAACGGGCTTGGCAGAATCAGCGGGGAAAGAAGACCCTGTTGAGCTTGACTCTAGTTTGACATTGTGAAAAGACATAGAGGGTGTAGAATAAGTGGGAGCTTCGGCGCCAGTGAAATAC
>NW_027481822.1:0-52844 GCF_965637985.1 Blastobotrys vanleenenianus
ATCTCATATGTTTGACTTTGTGGAGGCTGAGGTACATGACCTAAAGAGGCTAATACGGACGTCAACAAATGGCGGAGGGTCAAGAGGACCCGATTACAGGATGGAGGGATTACTAAAGGATCCCAAGTACGGCACTTGATGGCCGAAAAGAATGTGGTTGGGGAAGAAGGACGCATCAATCACGAAAACGCAGATTCATCAAAGCGGCATGGGACAGATTTGCGCCTTTGCGGTACCTGTCGCAAGACCGGCCAAAATGCAAGGACTTGTCCAGAAGCCGAAGAAATAGATAGTTTAAGAGATACAAGCAGTTTTAATTGATTTACATAATTTTTGGTGGACTTCTGGCGGTTTGTAGTCTTGAGGTCCGAAAAAGTGTGTCGGTCGATGGGGTGCGTCGGTCGATGGTGAAACACGTTAACTAATGTTACAACTTCTCATATAATTCTCTGAGATGAACTCGTAAAAAAAGAATCTTGTGACTGGTGCATTATTGGTGCGCTACGTTGACAATAATCCCTCAGGAAGTATCGCTGACACTATCAGCATCGCTTGATATCATTCGAGCTTAAGATTTGTAGCTCCTAAATAGCACACGACCATGATAGTCTACAGTTGAATATTATCATCAAACGCGAATATCAAAAAACATGCAAACTTCATTATAGAAAACATACGTAAATAAATATATACTGTAATGTACAAGGCAGAATTAATCATCCAATTAATTATCCTCAAGGTCAATCAAGAGATTGTTGTTTTCCAAGACCTGGAAAATGCCAAGGAACTTATACTCCTCTATGCATGCGGCAAGCTGGTCCTCGGTATAGCCCTTGGCAATGACTCGCTCCCGAATAATCGGTAGCGCGAGCTCGTGCTGGAAGGAAGAGCCGTCGCCCCGGGCCATCGACAGGATGATCTGATAGATCTTCGTCGTCGGAGTAGTGTCCTCGTCCATCTCGTCAGGGTTCTCAATGAGAGACTTCTTGCACACATCCATCAGCCGCAACGCCTCGTCCACATCGGACATGAGCACTGTGTCGTCGAATCGCATTCGCGCCATGGCCTGCGCCATTCGCAGGATACCCAGCAGAGTTCGTGGCGTTGTGTGGCTGAACTGGCGCTTGCTCTCCTGCTCCTGCTTGTGCTTCTGCCGCATCTGAACGTACGAAGCGACAATGAAATCGCTGACTTCCTTGGGTACCACTGGCCTGTGCTGTCGAGCGAGGGCAATGTACTGTCGAAGGAGTGCCGGATCAAGTGCCTCGAATTCCATCTCCGGATGCTGGCTGTGCATGTGGACGTAGGCAACATGCGACGCCAGTCGCTCGTCCTGCTCTCGCGACGGCTTATCAAGCAGCAAGAACAGGATGTCAAATCGCGACAGCAGCGCAGCTGGAAGGTTAATATTCTCCACTGGCGATAGCTTCGGGTTGTATCGCCCATACAGCGGGTTAGCGGCCGCGAGAATGGACGTTCGCGCGTTCAACGTGGTAGATATGCCGGCCTTGGAAATGGAAATGGTCTGCTGTTCCATAACCTCGTGGATGGCAGTTCGGTCCGAGTCGTCCATTTTGTCAAACTCGTCAATGCAGCAGATGCCGTTGTCCGCCAGTACCAATGCGCCTCCCTCAAGAACCATCTCATCAGTTACCGGGTCCCGCATTACAGCCGCCGTCAAACCAACGCCGGAAGAACCCCGACCAGTCGTGTAAACGCCTCGCGGTGCGACCTTGGCGATATACTTGAGAAGTTGGGACTTGGCGACACCAGGGTCACCCATGAGGCAGATGTTAAGGTCGCCTCGAATCTTCATACCGTCACCAACTTCCTTAGTGACACCACCAATGAGGAGAAGCAGAAGCGCCTTCTTGATATCGTCGTGGCCGTAGATCTCCGGCGCAATTGACCGCGCCAGCCGGTCGTAGACGTTGCCCGCGGCTCTGAAATCTTCAATCCGCTGCCGCGTCTCGGCGTCTATGGTCAGTTCATTGTACTGCTGCTTGTGTTGAACCACATGCTGGGCCTCGAGGTAAGTGTCGGTCAACAGGCCCGCTCGAATGGCCCGGAAGCCTGTGTATGGCGTAGGCAGGAACACACCAGCAATGTCTACTACGTCGCCAGGGTTACAGCTTCGCACGAGCTCGCCGGTCAAATGCACTGTGAGCGTTCGTGGAATATGGCCAATTGGCACCTGATCAGCCATCTCCTGAATCTTGAGGTCCTGGAAAGGCAGAAACTTGGATGCTCGCGTCGACATGAACAGCTGGCCCTTGGTGTTGTTCTCCTTGCACTCCCGCGACGGACATTCTAGCAGGGGAGCAAATTGGCGCGTCTTGATCTCCTGGAAGATCTCATTGCCACACTTATCGCAGGTGTACGCGTTGACCTGGATAGAAGGCTTGACGTCAGAGACACGCGTCACAATGCCCCGCGCAGTGATGAGATGGCCGAGATACTGGCCCCGGATCTCTCGCACGGCCATGGCCTTGCCATTGCCCTTGTACACATCGGTCAGCGGGGAAAAGTACAGCGAGTATCGTCGCGTGAGCTGAGGTGGGAACATGTCTTCAGCAGGGTCGGTTGCCGGGACCTGGTCCGCGTTCTCCCTGTTCAGCTCCTGCAGAACCCGCTCGTTTCGCTGGCGTCTCTGGTGCAGAATTACATCCAGGACCTCGTCCTTGTAGGAGATATCCACAGTGGGCAACGGCATAACTTCGTCCACGGCCTGCGAGAACAGTTCAATGTATCGCGCCGCGTTCTTGCAGATTTCGTCGAGGAGAGGCGTAGCCGGAGCGTCAGGCATAATACCCCCGGCCTCGTCAGCGGCAATGGCCTCCTCGAACTGCTTGACATCATCGAGATCGATCTGAACGATCGAAGCCTCTCTATTCGTGACCTTTGTCAGGACATCCATGTACTTTTTGTGCGTTGAAGACGCGTTCTCCATGTTGACGTCTCCGCTCGCGTCCACGGCGGACGTTTTGAAGTCCTTCACGAAGGACTTTATCTTTTCCTTGAGCACCGTATAATCGACATCGATATTGATCGAGGGTAGGATGGTCGCCATGTTGAATTGACTATGATTAGGGGAGATGGTAGACAGGACGGAGGGAAGGGGGGAAAGGTAAGATGCGTCGGAGAGACGCGTCGTGTTTTCATTTTTTTTTTCGGCGCGGGCGCACAATAATTCCCAACTAGGGAATTGACGCGTCGCGTTTTTAATTGCCCACCCTTCCACGTGCCTCCGCCAATCAAACGCGTAAACTCTCGGTGTACCCAAAGCTTGTCATGTCGTATGAGGACCTGTTGAAGCATGCCAACATCGCCCCAGAGAGGGTGAGCGGTATGGTAGTGGTGTCGCTGAGCCACAACGGGGTTGTCTATTCTTCGGGCATGGAAAATGCCGGTGAGAAGGCTGCGCAGTGCTTGGCTGTGCTCAGCGCTTCCAAACGGTTGGCTAGTGATGAGGCAGTTAAGATGGTGCGAATTCGAACCGAATCAGAGGAGCATTTCATCATCAGCAGTAAGTTGCCACCTTTCGCGTGTTCTTCTTTGCTAACTCTCTAAGATGATGTACATGTGCTATTTGCTATTGTGAACTTATAATAGGTACTTATTATTAACGTAGCCGCGCTATTATGAGACCGATGTGTAAAGCGGTAATATTTTGTCCTAACATTTTCTATGAGATTTACCCTAATAGAAGATCTTTTTTATGTTTCCCATGGTACGTCGCGTATGGTCCGCAAATGCTGTGTGGGTACTTGGCAGTACCAATTTGATTACCAGTAGTACGGTACGGTATTCAACAAGGGAATGAAGTACAGAGTAAATCTTATTCAGTCGTGGACTTCTTTCAAAACCCAGCTGCTGCACTTCCATCTATTGAACCCTGTTGGAGCACTGGTACGTCATGGCTCTCAAAAACTGAGATCAATTGGCTGCTGGAAAGCAATCTTTGGAGACAGAGTGCAGATAATGTACTTTGATCTCAAAGGTGTCGTCGACCTCATCTTCGGAATCACCCTCCTTCATACCGGTTATGACCCATAGAACAGGTAGACCTACTGTAAAGTCCAACCAATTTGAAGAGTTAGCGTGTCTGACAGGCTATGTGGGAGCGGATAATCTCAAGGGCAAAAGGGTCTAACTTGTAATGGGTTTAAGTGCGATTCTACTTAGCTTTGTGAGATTTACAATTACCGGTACAGTGTACCATCTACAGTTCCCTCAATATTTCCTAGTTTATGCATAGAATTCCTGAAGTTATGATACCATACCGCGGTATTAAGATTGTGGAGACATGCCTTTTAAACTCGGATCCAGGTTCATGGTACAGTACAATATGTGTATTTCATTGCAGCGTAAATGATTAACTACCGGAAATTATCTTACTTCGAGCTCCTACTCAGACCGATCGTCCTCTTTTTGTTTTCGTTCATTCGGCGAAAACAAAAAAATGCAGGAAGGTGGTCCTGCGTAGGAGGTCAGTAATGATCAATCAAGTGAGCTGTATTGATAAAGGGACTCGACCAGCAACATTTGAAGGGATGATATACTCATACATGAAAGAGTCCGTACAATATACCAATTAAAAATACCATCAAATTTAAACAATAAACCTATAAAAGATAGCTGTACGCGATGTAAACTAATAGCTTTAGCTTTTGGCAGCGAGCTGCTTCTCAACCTCCTGCTTCATAAGCTTGCCAATCTCTGGCTCAACCCGGGAGAACATTTCGTAAACTCGCTCCCGGACGTCCGGTCTGGCGTCCTTCAAGTGAAGAGAAATGTTATGGAGGAATGGCTTCTGCTGATTAGTCTTGCCAAACACCTTCCAGAACTCCCTAGGCTGGACGTAATCATAGTCAGTTGCACCCCAGTGGAAGGCCGTAGCCTCGCCGACCCACTTCTCGTGGCCCTCGCTGAGCTTAACATCGGTACGATAGTTCAGCGGTGCGAAGGAGCTAGGATAGTTCGCTTCACGGCCATAGTTTTCGAAACAAGCTGGTCCGTCACGCTGGAATGGGCAATGCGCCTGCAATGGCCGATTAATCGGCAGCTGGTTGAAGTTGGCGCCCAATCGGTGTCGCTGAGTATCACTATAGGAGAATAGTCTCGCTTGCAGTACAGGGTCGGCCGACGGCTCAATACCTGGTACAGTGTTCGCAGGACTAAAAGCAGCCTGCTCTACTTCGGCAAAGTAGTTCTCAGGATTCTTGTCGAGAACCAGTTTGCCAAATCGTCTGAGCGGATAGTCTTCATAAGGCCACACCTTGGTCAAGTCAAAGACGCTGAATGGAGCCTTCTCGGCCTGCTCAGGAGTCATGGTCTGAACATAGACCGTCCAGGACGGATACTCGCCTCTCTCAATGGCCTCGTGCAAGTCCTGACCGGCACTGTCTGGGTTATCAGCCGACATTGCGTGAGCCTCTTCGTTGTTGAAGGTCTTGATACCCTGGTCTGTTTTAAGATGGATCTGTACGTAGTGCCACTCACCCTTGTTGTTGGTCCACTTGTACGTGTGAGCTGAGAAACCATGCATGTGCCTGTACGAGTATGGAGTAGCTCGATCAGAGAATAAGAACATGGTGTTATGGACAGACTCAGGGTTGTTGCACAAGAAATCCCAGAAGATATTGGGATCCTTCAGGTTCGTCTGCGGATCTCGACTCTTCTGAGTGTGAATGAGGAAGGGGAACTGGACACCATTCCTGATAAAGAAAATAGGGGAATTGATGTTCACCCAGTCAATCACACCCTCTTGGGTGTAGAACTTGATTGCAAACCCACGAGCGTCTCGGGCAGCATCTGGGGTGCCTCGCTCACCCGCGACGGTCGACAAACGAGTGAACACGGGAGTCTTCTTTCCCACGCCACTGAGGAAGTCGGCGCTGACAATGTCAGATACATCATCAGTGACTTCAAAGTAGCCATGGGCGCCGGATCCCTTTGCGTGAACAACTCGCTCGGGAATACGCTCACGATCGAAGTGGGCCAAGAGGTCAATCAGGTGGTGGTCCTGCAACAAGTTCGGGCCAAATTTGCCAATCTTGAGCATGGCATTGGGATCCCGAACGGGGCATCCATTGGAGGTAGTGTAGAGAGGAACGGAGTAAGACTTGTCGGCGGACATAGCTATTGAACTCAGAGAATACTCAGAAGAGAATAGAAATGCGATATCGAGGAAATTGACTTTTTGGCGTAGATATATATAATATACGCCATTGGTCCAGAAGCTATACGCCTCAAACTTGCTTTTTAGCGTCAGTTCTAGGACCAATTATTGTACTCCGGTCAAATGCCAATCATTTCATTCCAAAATATGAATGCCCATCATTGGTCGCTGCTCCTTCACGGCACTGCCCTTCCTTTTTCAGTAATAGCGCGGGCATAAGTTTCGGTCATATCCCCACCTGGCCAAAACACTCGAGGGGTCTTTTGTTTTCTGATGTGGACGCTACGCCCAGCGGCGTTAATATACTAAGAAGTAAAAGATAAGAAGAAAGTTTGAACCCCCTTTGCCTCGACGGTATGGAACTTTGTTGATAATACATGGCGTCCTCTTTATTGTAGACGCACGATTTCCTGCTTCCGCACGCGTTCCTTGTGAGCGGGAAAAAAATTGGCTATAGAAATAGAGCATTTTCCGACCCAGTCATCAATTTATCCTCATTGCACAAATACAAACCTTCATGATGAACGGAATTGATTTTTCAGCTCATTCATCCCATTACAGGTAGTTTCCGACGACAAAGCGGTCAAGGATACACCAACCAAACTCCTTTATGATGTCAGCGTACTCGACATCTTCACGGAGTTAAGGCCAATTCCAAGTACGAAAACGCAACTGGTAAGTTCGAACAATAAAAGAAAGCTCGATTTACAGCCAGTACACTCGCCATCCCACTAGATCAATGGCAGGCAAACAAGAAGACTGAATAAGGCGTGGGCCAAGGCCAGTCGTGAAACCAATGCGGAGGGGGAGGGGGGATGCAGTTCTGATGCATTTCAACGCACGATGGAGTCCTATATGATTTAGAACACTGTAATGAATGGTAGCTCACGTCGAATGGCAGTCGAAAAAATAAAATTACACCTTGGCAATACGCTTGAAAAATAAGCGCCCCTAGCCTAGAACAGACCTTGCAGTGCATATGTAATTGTCCATGGTGACGGTATACTAGCATACAATCGCGGGTATGTACATTAACTCCGGTGGAGACCTCTTTTGTATTCAGACTTCAATAAAAGAAAGTGATCCACTAAAGGCCGATGAGTGGTCGTCTGCACAAAGGTGCGCCTGTGTGATTGATTCCTTCATAAACACTAGCGGAATTAAGGGGTAGGTACTACGCTAACCAAAACCACTGGGGGGCGAGGGGGAGGGGGCGTCGATTGCTATTGACAGTCGCCAAGGATTTTGTGAAAGAAATTCGGGCTTCAGGGCTCGGAATGTTTTCATACTGGTTAAATTTTCCTAGTGCGGCGTCCGCGCCGCACTCTTCCTCGTCAGCGTACACAGAGCAATTGTAGCCCATCATTTTATCGAATATGATTGTTTGCGTCAGTATCCTGCAGCATACATATTCCATGGGTAGAACTCTTAATTGCAGTACCGTTATGCTCGTTTGAAGTCAGAATTCACTATAGTGATTGTATCTCTCAAGGAACGCGTCGGGTTAAAGCCGCACGGTCGGAGCATATAACCACTCCGAACCCTGTTTCACTTACGGCCAGCCGACGTGCGGCGCAGCTAAGATCATCCAAAATACTCCACCAACGGAAGAAGTCGCCTTGTCAGTCGGAGAGCCGAGAGAGAGGGAGACACGGACAAGTCTCGTAGGTAAGTACACTTGAATGCATCTCGCGGATTATCCGATTGAGGTATATACCTATTTGGGGTCGATTAAACATGACTGGGTACGCAAGAGACGCCCGAGTCGCAAAGTCCATCGGATTTAATGGAAATTATGGGTAAAACCAAAGCAGAAGACTAAACCCTCCCACTGATTTTCTGCCCTGGTTGATATTCATTTCCTTTGCTGTACGTATTTCTTTTGGGTGGCTGTACGACCTTCGAAACTGAAACCCCATCTTAGGATCGTCGCCGCACGGTCCTTCTTTATTCAGGGATGGAGTTAATTCCGTGCATTACCGTGCATATAAAAATTAAAGCCTAATTTAAGCAAGCAAAAAGAAAACAGCGTATACATTTTCCTGTAGTGCTTCCAGGGTAATGAAGAACGCGTATTGGAATGGCACAATTCAATCGCCACCTCAACCACTAAGTCCGGCTATTTATTCATGTTTTGATTTTTTTTTCAGTAAACCTCCTAGTTCGACAGTCTTTTGTGGGGTCGGAATTGGAATTGGACGGCGCGCGGTACTTTCCTAGAACAAGAGTCAAATGAGTACGGCTGTGTCACTTTAATAGCATGGTTTTCTTTTTTATTCACAGTAAGGAAACATCCCCCAGGTGTATTTGCAAGTAACTGTACATAGCTATTTTTCATAACCCTTCGCCGCAGGAACCGCACCTCGCCCGCGTGGAACTCCCGTTTCACGCACGAAACGGGCCTGCGGCGGACATTAGCATATGTCCTTACAGAAAATAAAAAAGAAAACAAACGACGCGCTACGTATAACTTTGACTCCGCCATAACTTTCTGCCCTATCACCTCACTTACTTTTTAGATATTCCATCGAGTTCTAATTCAGTTGAGCAATTGGCTCTCTTCATCCCACCCCACTGTTTTATGATTTAGGCGAAAGTAAAAAGTAACTAGTCAACTTTGCAATTGAGTTAACGAAGCTTTCTATTTACCTCCGGGTACATTGAAGTAATACCCTTAGGGCGAATTGTTACCAGTAGACAAGGATATTATACATTTCCGATGCGTATGCAATATGTTCGTGTATGCAACGAGGAATCGGAGCTTGTGTTCAAGGGGGCATCTACATCAATTGAAGTTTCACACTCATCATTATGCGTCTTATTTCCGATGGTGTTAATGCAATGCGGGGATATGAACACCACTCCCTCTCGTACCCACTGATTCGACACAGTGGCTCTTCCATACGGGCGGTCGTGGGGCCTTGCAGGATCCAGGCATCTCATTTGTTCGATCCGCAAGATGGCTGAGGCGTTTAGACGATTCCTTGTCTCCAATGAGTTGCAAACAGGAGCGACGTATGGGTTCTTCTGGAGAGCCGAATAAGTATAAAAGGGGCCAATTCTTTGCTCTTTCTCTCAATTCCCTATCTTCGTTATTCTATTAAGAACTCGAACATAACTCTATCTTTTAGCAATGGCTCCTGCTTCTCACTATGACTTCATCATTGTTGGTGGTGGTACTGCCGGTAACACTGTGGCTGGCCGTCTCGCCGAGAACCCCAACGTGACTGTCTTGATCGTTGAGGCTGGTGTTGGCAATTCTCATGAGATTCCTGAGATTACCACTCCCTCCAATGCTATGAACCTGCGAAACTCTCAGTACGACTGGGCCTATAAGTCCACCATGGTCAAGCGAGATGACTACGAGCGAATTGAGAAGCCTAACACTCGTGGTAAGGCTCTGGGTGGTAGCTCCTCTCTCAACTACTTCACCTGGATCCCAGGCTGCAAGCCTACCTTTGACAACTGGGAAGAGTATGGTGGTAAGGAGTGGACTTGGGATCCATTGCTTCCATACCTTCGAAAGAGTGCCACCTACCACGATGACGCAAAGCTCTACTCGCCGGATCTCAAGAAGATTGGCGGCGGTGGCCCAATCCACATTTCCCATGCCGAGCTCCTCGATGAGTTGGCCCCATTCCGTGAAAAGCTCGTTCAGGCTTGGAAGTCCACTGGAAGAGATATCCAGGAGAACATCTACGATGGTCACATGGGTGGTCTCAATCACTGCTGTGACACTATTTACCGTGGTGAGCGATCTGGTAGTTTCCTCTTTGTCAAGGGCCAGAAAAACATCACTGTCCTTGCTGAGGTCCACTCCAAGAAGCTTATCATCGATGCTGCCGATCGAGTTGCGAAGGGTGTAACTGTTATTGATTCGTCTGGTAATGAGCACAGCTACTACGCTTCGCGAGAAGTCATTCTTTCTCAGGGCGTTTTCGAGAGTCCAAAGCTCCTTATGCTTTCTGGTGTTGGTCCAAAGGATGAGCTCAAGAAGCACGGAATCGAGGTCATCGTTGAGTCTCGACATGTTGGCAAGAACTTGCTCGACCATCCAGGTGTACCATTCGTGCTTCGTGTCAAGGACGGATACTGCATGGATGACGTCCTTTTGCGAAAGGGGCCAAAGAACCAGGCCGCGGTTAATGCCTATCAGAAGGCAAAGTCGGGCCCAGTCGCCTCGGGTCTTCTTGAGATGGTTGGTTTCCCTCGAATCGACGAGTATTTGGAGAAGGATCCTCAGTATCGAAAGGCGAAGGCTGCCAATGGTGGCAAGGATCCATTCTGCCCAGAGGGACAGCCCCACTTCGAGCTTGACTTTGTTTCCATGTTCGGATCCGCATTCCAGTGGCATTACCCAGTTCCAAAGGAAGGCTCCTACATTAGCGTTGTCGTCGACTTGGTCAGACCAGTCTCTGAGGGTGGTGAGGTCACTCTTAACAGCAATGACCCTCTTGTCCAGCCCAACATCAACTTGAACTTCTTTGCTGATGACCTGGACATTATTGGTATGCGAGAAGGTATCCGATTCAGCTATGACCTTCTCACTAAGGGTGACGGCTTCAAGGACATTGTTGTCTCCGAGTATCCATGGGAGATGCCTCTTGATAACGACGAAGAGATGAAGCGAGCTGTTTTGGACCGTTGCCAGACTGCGTTCCACCCATGTGGCACTGCCCGTCTCTCCAAGAACATCGACCAGGGTGTCGTTGACCCCGCCCTCAAGGTCCATGGCGTCAAGAATCTCCGAGTTATTGATGCCTCTGTCATCCCAATTATTCCTGACTGCCGAATCCAGAACTCTGTTTACATGGTCGGTGAGAAGGGTGCAGATCTTATCAAGGCTGCCCACAAGGATCTCTACAAATAATCTTGCTGATATTCCATTTTTTTGTTTATAGGTGAGTATTTTAAATATAACTTGATTTGATTAATTCTGGGTCAACTGCCGCGCTCTAACAATTCATTCACTGCACCCCCGCCGAGTTTTAATACAGCGACATGCTGGTTGTTACAACCAACATTCTACTCTATATGACTTTCTCTTTGTCTACTTCTGAGCTTTCCTTGACAACCAATTACGATAATACTGCCCGCTCGCCGAATGCAGTACGTACCTTAGGGATCAAATCTAACTAGAGAAAAGACTTGATCCACCGCAAGCAGCATGATATTTAATACCGAAGTACGATGTACCTTACCTCCGACGCAGTCCCACTTCGCCGCGTGAAACGCCCGCGAAGTGTGACGGCGGTGTCGCTTCGCGAAAAACTTACGCGGAAGGTGGGACTGCGAAGGAGGTGACGATGTACCCATTACCCTACAGGAATTTCTCCAAGAAAAGTATTTTCATCTATAACTTGATGATACCTACCGGTACTACGTTCAGTATTTTGAACCATTCCTTCCTCATTCAGGATGCAGCGTTAATCAATTCACATGTCATAAGCGTGCACGGTGCGCCTTCGCTCATCTATCTATCCTGTATATCATTCGTACACATGCGCGTCGTGCATGATAAGTAAATGTAGTCCAAGTACATACACAATGTACTAATTTAGCGAATGTTCTCAGGAGCTAGCGCGCGCGCACGGTGCCTACTTATCTCGTAAACATGTCATACAACCATACTTCAATATTGAATTGATAATCCAGGGGGAATGGTCGCTATATGATCTGAAGAGCAAGGAAAAGTGTTGCTATATATTACTACGGGACGGCATAGGTGAATAAATATGTTGGAGATGAGACGATCACCGCGACTAGCCAGCAGCAGAGCCACACGATTACGAACATCAAAAACGGGAGTGAATAGACTCACCGAGCGCCGACAGGTCAAAAGGCCTATTGAAATCCGTAATCACAAGCGCAAGACGTCACCCTGTGAAGAGGAGTTTGCTGCTATGGTACAGCAAAGGCGTCCTCCGCCGCCTCAGACCTTAGCTCCGCCTGCAATTATAGAAGAACCAAAACCCAAGCTGACGGTCCGTGAGGTGCTGGGCATGGAACCCGGGGATCCTAGAATAACTCGGCCCCTCTCGGAACTAAAAACGGTTGATATTATACAGGATCCTCGTACCTCGGAGGAGCTGCCTGATATTATTGGGTGGGATCAATATATTCCGCCTCTTGATATAACTGCACCTTCTAAACCACCAGTTTTCCTTAAACATACCCATATTTATATGGAGCCAGCGGATCAAGACGCTAATAATTGTGAAGCTAATGCTTGCAAAGAAGCTACGAAAAAAATGCTCCAAAAGATGAACGAATTTGCCCAGCGATCTTACGAAGACGATTGGATGTACGAATGATTTCCTGACGATAAAGGACCACGACTAACATACCCTCTCCTCTCCCTTTCTCCCTCCCCCCCCCCCCCTCTTTTTTAATGAAATTGTAATTATGAACTAATGTCAATTAAAGGTGTAACTCCCTGTATCATGTTTTAGTTGAGTAGATGTCCACTGACTAAAAAATAGCTTATGATCTCTTAGATTGCCAACAGATTGACACACTAGAGAATGCTCGAAGTGTAAAGGACTCTAACTGGACACCCTTATCCAATATGCTCGGCGAGTTGACCCGTTGAGAATCAGCTTTCGATTAAAGACCGAAGCGTCCCGCTGCAAAGCTTTTTGAACAACGCATTTCCTCCTACACATTACCAGACTGTCTACTGTAATTTTGACGTCAAAAGTCATGTAGCACAGTTTTAGTACTAAGGAGAACTTGAGTTCTCTCTATATTCGGCATCTGAAATGTGTAGGATCGTATTGCAAGGCTCTGCTCTTGTACTAATATAAGTGTGGGGCACTGAATTAGCCATTCAAGAGGAGTATTATGCTTCTACAGTCGGTTTAACAATAGGCCTCATCTCCGAGAATAGGGCATTACTCGTTTTTCATAAACTTCCCATGACGCTTCCCAAAACTCTTATTATAACACCAGATAATAATAGAGAACAGATTTCCAAATAATATCTAACGATAGAACAGTCGCATGTTCTTTTAATGGATGGGATTTTTCGTCCGTAATCCATGAGAAACCCGCGTCGGGGGTACTCCGCCGCGCGTCTCGTTAATTACCAAAAAAAAAAAGACCGCGTAATGAACGCGACCACACTTTAAATCTCAATTTCAACTCTTTTGCAGAATAAAGAGGATAAATGTACATATCGCCGGAGAACTATAAAAGGACGTTTGAAGACATACGCAAATCGTCATTATCGCATTCGACATGTAAGGTGGTATTATTTGTTTCCGCGTTGGACATTGACGCTTTGTGCTCGGCAAGGATGCTGTCTAATCAGCTCAAAGCGGAGATGATTCCACATAAGACTGTACCTGTTGCCGGTTACAGCGAGCTCCTTAGCATGTACAAGACTCTGGACGACGATATTGTTAACGTTATTTGCTTTGGATGCGGTGCGATCGTGGATCTGGAGTCCTATTTTGAGATCATCTCTGAAGACGGCCAGGAAGCATCAGGCAGAAAGATATATGTCATCGACAACCATAGACCCTGGAACCTGGACAACCTCTTTGGGTCGACACAAGTGATTTGCTTTGACGATGGAAGTATAGATGATACGCTGAATCAGCACCACGAAGCATACTTGCATTTGCTGGAGGTATCCGAAGAAGATCTCGAGGGCTCTGAGAACGACGACAGCGAAGAAGAAGATGACGAAACGCGGTCACTTGATTCGATTGGTAGCAATGATGGCCGTCAAAGGGAGAAAGATGCTGCGAGAGAGGGTCGCAGGGCCGAGAGAGCTAAGAAGCGAAGTGAGTACGAGAGGGATACACAATTGCTAGAAAATTACTACGCCCAAGGAACATATCTCAATGCATCTTCGACGACACAAGTGTATACGCTGCTGTCGAACGTGGGCGGCGCCAATATCGCAAATCTCTGGCTGACTGTTGTCGGCGTGACCTCGCTTGACAATCAATACCCACTGATATACGCGGATATGTATCCGATTATCCGTGACGAGGTTATTAGAATGTGCCCGCCCTCGAATGGGAATGCATCTGATGATAATTCACTTAGCATAGAGACTGATTTTTCTCTCTTCTTGCTGCGGCATTGGACTCTGTATGATTCGATGATACATTCGTCGTATCTCTCCGCCAAGCTCCAGCTATGGACTGAAGAAGGAAGAAAACGGCTTCACAAAATGTTGGCCAAAATGGGTGTGTCTCTCCAAGAAGCGAAGGAGAAGTGGACCCACATGCATATCCCCGTGAAAAGAACTTTGAAGGAAAAACTTTCGTCGGTTTCTGGGTCATATGGTATAGAGGAAGTCATCAGGAACGGTGTGGTTAGGAAATACGGGTTCAAGGGGTCTCTTTCCGCAGGGGATTGCGTCGAGGCCCTCAGCGCACTCCTCCAAGGACCAATTGATTTTAGTCGTGAACAGTGGGATAACCCTGGTGAGGAAATTGTACAGGATACGAATGGAGACCATTACAAGTTCTGGATTTCAAATTTCTTTGAAGCGTGGGACTCACTTTCCAGCATCAATAAGCTCTTGGAAGCAGTTGACCGTGCGAAAGAGCTTCAAAAGGCAATTGCTGCAACTGGAACGACACTGTTCGAGAAGCGACAAATTAAGGACCTTCGTGCGTTCAGGCTTGCCGTCGTTCGAGATGACCCGATACTAGAGCTGTACAGAAACCCTCTTGCCCTTGCCAGGCTAGGAGTCTGGGTCGCAGAAGGATGTGCTGAGATGCATTCGAAACCTCTGCCATTAGTAATCGCAGCACTCGACCCAACAAGAGACACCTATCTAGTGCTTGGCATGGGTGCGTTCAAATCGAGATCAGCGGAATTGACGGCGCCATCTTACGAAAGCAGCTACAACTCTTTCGGTACAGCATTCCAGGCCACTGCCACAAAAATCAATGCACAGGTCAAAATTGACGCGTTTGAAAGCTCTGTGATTGAAGTAGCCAAGCATGATCTAGCACGATTTTTAGAAGCATTAACCCTTAGTGGTTTGGTGTAATATATTCGTTCCTATCCATGGTTCTTGGGGACTGGTTCGGTTTGACCTTTCACGCTGCGAAGTATGATAGAATGGGCACAGTAGGAGTAAGTCTGTTCTTCTTTTTTTTTTTGACAATACCTAATTATTGCACTCTGTCCCCATCACTCACCTAATGAATGACTATAGATAGATGGATACTGCTTTCTATAGCAGTGTCCAATGGCCCAATTGGACAGCTCGTATGTGGCTAGTTTGATATTTTTCTGTCCATGTACTTAATTGTTTCCAGTTTCTTAGTTGAGTATCATCTCAGCTACATTCAGAGTCCTTTTACGGTCGTTCATGGTAAGCTACTCAACCAGTCTGCGTAAATATTATACCGCGGAAATATTTCATCACGAGAATCGCAGTGCGGCAGATCGCGACTTGAAGACAGGTCATTGTGAACAAATCATCTACTAAGCTTAGTACACCAACATCAAGCCAAAAAAAATGAACCTACAAACACTAGTTCTGTTTCTATCGCTAGTTGTCCCCGTGCTTGGTCAATTTGGCAACATCTTCGAGCATCTGTTCCGACAGCAACAACAACAGCAGGATCCACGGGCTGGGATCCATAAAGATTCGAACTGGGTGGAGCATTCATATGATGAAGGTAAGTGATTCGATAAGACCTATCAATGGTTGCTGATAAAGGAAATAGACCGATGTGACAAATATCTGTGTCCGGATACTTTGGCTTGTGTGAAAAATGCAATTGACTGTCCATGTCCATTCAGCGGTAGTCAGCTCAAGTGTGTTTTACCAGATAAGAAGGCATATGTTTGCATCAGCAAGCCAGCGGATGGTGATCCAGAAAAGCGTGATTGCTCATTTGTTAAGAAGGCCTGGGAAGGCAAGGTGTAATAGATGGTTTTCGATTTCGTATTTTAATGATGATGACTTGCTTAGTGCTATCTGTACTGGATGCTTATGATTTAGTACGTACGTACTGACGTGCGGCTGCCATTGACCATCGGCGCGTTTGTTAGTGCCTGATCATTGATATCAATGTTGAAATATTGCTATTGCTAATCTCGGTTTCTATTTGCGACCCAACGTCTGTATACAACTTCCCTGACAAAACTCTTTCGAAGCAAGTCGTCAATTGTAGCTGGACGCGAATCCGGCAAGTCCACATAGCAGAATACTAGAGTTTTCTTAACTCCTCCAATAACTCTACCAATGCTGCCATTCCACCACCACTTATTCGGATTTGCTTCTTTGCTTGGAATCACAATGACTGAAAACTCTGCATGCGAAAATGGAGGGCCACGCTTGTAAAGCATATAATCCACACCAAATTTGACGCCATTACGGACACACCAACCCCGAGATCGGAAGTGGTGATATGCCACATAATGATACAGAAACTTGTCATCATGAGATGAAAAAACATTAAGAAGCTCCTGCACAGAGAGGCTCTCCACTTCGAGGGCACCTAGCCCATATGCCAAAAACAATGCCTCGACTGGCATCAGTTGGAGATATTCCTGCTGTACCAATTTCTCCTCCTCGATAATAACTTCGTCTTCGGCCCGGCGAGATGCAGTGAGTTCTTCCTCTTCATCCTCCTCACCGAAAATGATATCAGAAGGCTGCGGAGCGGAGGAAGTGCTTACGCCTGCGTCCAATGCTCGTCGTCTCTCAAGCTCCTCTTGCTCGGCCCTGGCTCGCTCTTTCTTGAACTTTTTCCGTTCTCGTCTCCGGGCTTCGGTGATATCTTCAGCAGTTATTTTATCACCACCTTTCAAACCGAGACGCCTGGCTGTTCGAATAAACCACGATGGCTCAGATCGCGACAGGGTTCCCTTCCCAAAGAAACCCATGCTCCATAAGGCGTTTATACTGAACTCATCAGTTACTTTTACAAAGCAAGTGCCATCGTCTGCCGTAACAAGATCTCCTTTGCACACGATCTTTTCGGGTTTGTCACAGAAATAGGCATAAACAAACCACAATACAGAAAGCGGATTATGGAGAAACACCGGCGGCAATGCCTTGACCTCTACTGGAAGAGGGTACTTGAACAAGCCGTTCAAGTTCTTCTTTGGCTTTCTATCACTAACGTTAGCATACCACCAACAAAGAGCTAATTCCATAAGCTGCAAAGACAATTGTTCAGATACCGTTGTAGTCTATTAAAGATTGGCTATCATCCACATCCAGAGGATCCCCCTGGAAATTGATCCAGCACAAAGAATAAAGTGTCATCACTAACAATTAAGTCCGAGCAAACTAGGGAAAACGAACCCTCAATTCACTTACCCCATTAATCGATGTCCATTTAACAAATTTTAGGACGACTTCAAGAGAGAATGGATTATCAATCTCCTCTCAAGAAAGAAAGAAGAAAAAGGAGAAATCTTGGAGAAGCAAAAAATTTCAACCGTTTTGAATGGTACGTCCAATAGCGCGTGCGCGCGCACTCGGAAAAGTTTGTTCGAGCCGCACAGTACGCGGCAAAATTTTATAGTCTATAATTACGCCTACAAATCACGCGTTTACAAAGCGACTTGCCCTTCCAAGTAAATAGTGAGGTTCTTAACCGCTACCACTTGTATGCTATATTGCATGTTGCAATTTAAGTGATTGGAATTGGTCAGGATGTTAGACACATGGTTAGTGCCTACCGAGGGGGGATATCAAAGCCGTTCGGAATATTACAAGTAGAAACTACAGTGCATTCCAAAACTGCAACAAGATGAGTCCCCATTTATCTAATGGAAATGGCGATAAAGGGGCAGAAATGGAAACGTGGTTGCCAGGGCAACCAGGAAGCGTCTCAGCCGCATTCCAGCAATTTGAAGTTGTTGTTTTGTAAACATGGCAGATTTCTCATAGTCAGCTTCCCCATAAAAGCAAACAAAACGACGGAGAATTGCTAACATTGCAAAAGGCTTAGAGGCAAAGTATGAGTGCGCTATTCCCTGATTCGCAGCGCTACGAAGGGTCGCCATATAAGCGATTTGTAAGTGATGATGGGCACATTTGCGTCGAGCAATCGATATACTAACAAAATATCAGACATCACCCAAGAGAAAGGAAGCTATTAATCTCGGTTCACCTTCTGTCAATCGTTCCAGTCCAACCAAATCCTCATCGTCATCATCATATACCCAATCATTTTGTACACGACCGGATTTTGCCAAAGCAAAATCGACGCAAAGGCTCAACTCGGTGGAGACAAGATTTGAACTGCCGTCTTCTTCGCGCAAGAGACCATTGCCCCCTCAGAGGTCTCCAATTAGACTGAGATCAACTACAGAGCGACTGACACGACAATTAAAAACAACCACTTTGGCGTCCAGCCGTCCAACGTCTAATATATCTTCGACCAGCAGGGGGCTTGGCTCGCCTCCCAATTTACGGCCAATAACTCATATGTTCAGATCCAATAGCAGCATTTCAATTACTGATGATGATGAGAACTTTCCTACCAACAGGGTATACCCAAAGCGACGCAAAATTGTGACCTTCGATTCTGATTACCATCCTACAGATAAACGTGCCTCTAGGGAGTTGAGCGAAGACACAACAAGTGTGAGTGAACTCAAAAAGATTGTCATATCGCTACAGGAGCATGTTTCACGAATCCAATCAGAACACCGAAGAGAAATGGCAGAACTACGGGCATTAATGAGGGACCAAACTGACCTGATTAAGCAATTGATGAGATGATTATGACGTTCTTTTATTTATTATTTTTGACTTTTACGTATTATGTAATCAGTGTAATGATGCCATAGGCGATTTCCTACGAGTGATTTGTGTATCGTAGTAGAGCAGTAATTGACACTTCGCTGTAGAAGCCCCCCCCCCCCCCCCCCACTGCGATTCAATGTTGCGTCAAAATGCCCTACCAACCGGAGTAGCATTGCCCACTTGATTGCCCACGTGAACCCTGTAGCATTTATACCATTGAAACTTAATCGCCATGGCATGTATATTAATTCGTGCTAACAAACCATAGACGAGTTTTGAGTTCTCCAATATAAACCCTAACATAAGGTGTATCGACTTTATTTTTTTATATTAACGTTATCAGAATCTATTAGACTCATAATAATACGTTACTATCATTACAACTTCCCACACTCTGAGATGAGCTGATGTCAAATGAATCTTGTGACTGCTGCATTTATGGTGCACAACGTTGACAATATCCCTTCGGGAAGTACACTATCAGCATCGCATGGTACTTTAGTACACCTCCTTCTCTTTCGCATCCATAAATGTAGGATGAACTAAGGCCGGAAGAGGGCTGCTCAATAGCATTGCTGTCGATTAACAACACAGTTCAGCGATCAATTGGCAGCTCTCAATAAACTTTAGCTGATAAAAAAATATGCAGTTAACGTACTCTTTTCAAATAAATGGCAGCAACGTGTGGTACGGTAATACCGGTAGTTCAGGAAAAGACATTTAAATGTTATATTAATCTAATAAATAAAGGAATGGGTAGAAAATAAATAAAACAAAGCAGAAACTTTTTATCTGGACTCTCGGACGAGGGTTAGTATTAATGCGTGCTCAAAATGTTTGCAATGCGCTTGTGCTTTTCGGATCGGCGTGATCTCAAGTTGACGGTTAATAAATGGTTGATGGTTGACAATTGTCGGTAGTTCGGTGTTTATCGTCGAGAAAATGAGATCGAGTCCGACAGCATAGATGGAGAATACTGTCCTGGGAAAGGAGAAAGCATGTTCAGCACGCTACTTGGCTTGACTCGCTTGCTTCGCTTGGCTGGACCAGAGGCAGACACCTGTGGAGAAACGGTGTTGTTGGCACCCTGGGACTTGTTGGAGTGAATAGAGAAGAGAGCCATTTTTGTGAAGTAATCGGTGTTGTGTTTGACTGTATATTGTTCAGCTGCTTGATTGATTGAGTAGTTGTTATTGGATGATGATAGGAAATCCAAATCCAAAGGCAGATTTCCACATCCTTATATACCTTTTTTTTCAACAGTCTTCAATAGACATAAAAATAAAACAGTGAGAAAGAACGCGGATGTAAAAGTAATCATTTGAAGACTATTTTCGAACCTGTGTAAACTTGCCGTACAAATGCCACGGCTGAACTGACGGAGACCACCAATAACCGGAAGGTAGCCGCGGGTAACCGTGCATCGGAAAATTTTTTTACGATGGACCCACCCCTAAGGTTGGACAGCCGTATGTAGGAGTTGTCTCATCGTCGATCATGTTTTATTAAGCTGGAAATAGGTGCATTTCATTTCTTTACATAGCGTCTTGCCACTGCTGCTAAGAAAAGAATACCACGTTTACGTGTATACATGGTGACTATTGCTAATTTATGCAGATGACTATAGCACGAGGCTTGGCTTGAATGCGACTTCAGAAGGTCGACAGACTCTCAATTGCCGGTCCTCGTCAGTATGGCATGAATGAACTCTACATTCCGCCGCGAAACCATCTTGAACACAAGTACTCTCGGTCAACAGTGTATTCTGTAATTCTCATAGTAGTTTCATTGAATTTTGTTGCGTGTGTCTATCCATGTCAGTTCATTGTACAGAAACATTGCTTTCAGCTATTCAGCCACCATATAGTACATGAACTGTTGTTTTGTGTGGTATAGACCGCATAGGGCAACCCAGGTGCAAGCCCGTCAGGGTGTCTTTCCATTAAAGTAAACTAGACTTGTGTTTGCCTGCTTTCTCCTGCCGTTAACTGAAGGTGTCCACCAGTGAAACGTTGCAGACTGCCAAGGTTGAGTTTCACTAAACCCGTGTTCGACCGCCCTTGACCGTGTAAAGTGTAGCCTACTGCAAAAATATTTTCCAGCCACGCCACACGTGCGCCCTTTTTCGCTCCTGGCAGTTTAGCCGTATGGGCATTACATTTGTTTACATGGCAAGCAGGAGGCTTTTGCAGGCATAAGATGCGGCCGGTAGACCGATCTTGCGGCAAAGTGTTGCCGCACGGCTGTGCAGACAGGCCATCTCTGACCCCCTAAAGGTTTGCTTGATCTCATCGCGAGCGATGGCCTCATAGCGAGATATGATGAGATGCGATGGAATGATTACAGTAGTTGGGGTAGTCAACAAGATGTAAAAAGAGGCGGTGAAAAAACCTTGGGGCGCATTGCTATAGACAGTCACTGGAGCACGTTGTTTGGTTGCGATTTTTCACTATTAGAGTTCTCCACCGTTTGCCTTCGGACTGCGGATAAGGTGTACAATGCTTCAAGAATCCAATGCAGCTGTCCTTCCGGCTGTGTTTTCATAGTTTCGTACACCGCTCATTGTTGAATGGACATATGTTGCATATTGCAGAAATTGTTGCTTTCGCGCTACTATTCTCCTTCGGAGAATGCGGCCTTGAAATGATCAGCCATGTTGTGCTCTTCATGCAGGAAAACCGGTCCTTCGATCACTACCACGGAACAATGGCTGGGGTAAGGGGCTTCCGGGATCCGAACGTGCAGGTAAATGCAGATGGCGTGTCCGTGTTTTACCAAAAGTCCGACCGGCAGAACGCCTCGGAGTACCTGCTGCCTTTCCACCTTTCCGCTGACCCTTCATACATTGAGAGCAACCAATGTATTATTGCTGGCTCCAACGACTGGACTGCGAATCACAATGCCTGGAATTGGGGCGAATTAAACCAATGGGTGACCCACAACACGCCATATTCGTGGGGCTACTATAACAGGTCTGACATCCCTTACCACTTTGAGATCGCGGAGGCGTGGACCATTGGGGACATGTACGCAGAGGCCGTAATAGCCTCGACCTGTCCAAACCGCGCGACGTGGATCGCGGGTACGATCAATGCCGAAGGAAGTCCCCGTGGCGACCCGGAAAGGAACGGAGGTAATTACATTGACAATTATCTCACTCCCGGGTGTCAGACTACTAAAAATGGTATGAAGTATTCCTGTTACCCTTTGAACTGGAAGACAATTGTCGATTATCTTGAGGAATACAACATAGACTGGTATGTGTACCAGCAAGAAAACGACTTCAGCGACAATCCGTTCCAATGGTTTACTCAATTCCAAGCTAGGACTGCCGGCAGGGATCCCGAAAAGGTGAAGAAGGCACTCTCGTTTCGCGGCATGGAGGGGTTCTATGAGGACGCTCGTCAGGGTACTCTTCCATCAGTATCTTATGTTATTGGCCCATTTGAGCTCTCTGAACATCCGCCGTTCCGACCTGTCGACGGTGCATATCTTTTGTCAAATATTGTTAAAGCTGTAATGGATGGTCCGAAGTACAATGAAACTGTTATTTTTGTTTCGTACGACGAAACTGGGGGATTCGGAGACCATGTTCCACTCTTCACGGCCCCTAAAAATACGCCAGGCGAATGGCTCGTTGACCCAATGAATACATCTCAGATCGTCCCCACAGGCCCCGGTTTCCGAGTACCATTTTATGCCATTTCACCCTACACCCGTGGTGGGTATGTTTTCACGGAGCCTGCCGACCATAATTCGCAGATTCTTTTCCTTGAAGAGTGGGCAAGGGCCAAGTTTGGAACGAATTTCAGCCAGGCGATTATGAACCCTTGGAGGAGATCACACATGTCGAATTTGACGAATATGTTCGATTTTAAGAAACCTGACTTTTCTCTTCCAATACTTTCTAAAGTCCCTTCCCCACGATTTGACAGTAAACATGTTTCTCAGTCAACTTTCGACTGCGAGAAGAAATTCAAAAACCGAAGGAAGCCACCAATTCCCTACGGCAAGCAGACTGAGCATCGATCACTGGTCGCGGAGAAAGGGTTTAAAAAAGTCCGCGGTCAATTGACAGAGGGAAGATACCTTGTCTTTGAGGCGAATAACAGTACTCTGTCTACAACTTTGTCAAACGGTTTATCTGTTCTTCCTGCCTGTCCGATGTATTCTTGTATATCCGAACAGTTCATTATTGAATATGCAGATTCGTCCAATATTTTCTCTAAAGAATTTTTTCTGAAGTCTGCCGCCACGGGACAGTACCTTGGGTGCAATCCTCATAAGATTGCAAAGACTTCGAAACACAAGCAACCGTTGTCAATCGACTTCCTTTCTACTGGGCGCTATGTTGTTCGGAATAAGGATGGATATTACCTCTCGACCATAGCAGATTCTACTATGGTTGGATTTGGTAGTAAGCCCACACATTTTAATATTTATTCCGTTTCCTATTAATAGCAGGAGTTCTTTTTAATGATTTTATTTGATTCAGTGTACTGTTATCAATTCCGGTATATACTTCAAATGCCGTTGTAACGGACGGACGTCCCGTAAGAACATTTCAGAACGTCAAGGGTGTAACCTTCAGCCCGCAATACTATAATGGGATTCGCTCAATCACCGAATTCAAGGTACTGTACCTGCAGTAGGAGATACGGAGTCATGGAGGAGGAAAAGGGAAATGAGCATGTGAAATCGACTGATCCAAAGTACATGGAGCTGGTTGCAATAGCTGTCAATGGCTATAACGATGGAACGTTCAAAACAATCACCGAGGCAGCCAACCATGTCAATGTCCATCGCACAACGGTCGGAAGACACATCAAGAATCAGATCCAGTTACGCGACCGAGCATTCGAAAAACAGCAATACCTGAAATATTTCGTAGAGAACTCCTTTGCAGAGTTCTTGGTGAGATTTCACCAACGAGTTGGAATTCCACTAAGCAGCCAACTCGTGAGATCTCTGGCGTTTTGTGTAAAGTCAAACGCGGATCAAGATGAGAGCAAAGAGGTCGAGCAATTGAAACCACCGGGAAGCCACTGGGTGAAAAGATTCGAGCAGAGGTCGGGCGCGAAATTTGGGCTATCAATTGAAAGCCCAGCTAGAGATCAGCGCAATGACATTGCTGTTCAGAAAAGGGCAGTAGCCCAATGGATTCAAGACAAGTCACTACTATTGAGCACCGTTCCTCCCGAAAATGTTGCTTATATCGACCAAATTGATCTGGACTCTGTACTTGATGGCTTGCCAAAGAGCTGGGATCCACTAATCGCTGACGGATCACCAGAAAATCTGTCGATATTTGAAACGGTGTTCGCGGACGGGACAATAGCACCAGGATTCGTAGTTACCACGAGCCCTGGGCAGGAAGATTCTATGAGAGGAATTATCGACGGTTTGAAAATCGATGGTTGGGGTTCTGCAATGGCTCCGCGGGAGGATACGATGCCTTACTTCGAGCTGTTGAAACACTTTGATCAGGTATGCAAACAGCAATGTCTGCCCGGTTCCAGGCGAGTTTTATTCATAAACTTATCATTCCCGCAGGATGAGATGACTAGACTATATCTCGAAACTAACGCAATTGAGTTGATCAGCCTACCGGATAACATAAGCCACTTACTACATCCGCTGAACCCATTATACTTTGGTCCTATCAAAGCACACTTATACCAGGAAGCATCGAAAAAGATTTCCACTGTGGTAGGCCCATACGGCGTTTTACGAGATTTTTGGCTTGCGATGTACGTAGAGAAGAGACGCGAGTGGACTAAGCAAATGATCACAGCTTGCTTCGAGAAGATTGGTCTTTTCCCTCTTGACCTGGAAAAGCTGTCTAACCAATTGCCGCGAGTTACTGTGGATATTTGCGAGCGGTATCCTAAAGTTCTTATCGACCGAACAATCAACATTGACGATATTAACGATACAATCGACGAGAAGTACTTATCCAATGCTGCATTTAATTTATTTGCGGCAATGGATCGATTTCTCAATTCACGAATGGTGCCTTCCGACGACAGAAGGAAGATAATAGAAAGCATTGGTACCGTTCATGTAACTATCAATGACTCAACTGGGAAATCAACGCGCTATAGGCTTTCTGATGCACTAGAGTCATATAGCAGCGTTTTCAGAGGGCAAGCCAGACAAGCATTTTTAGGTCTTTTGGAGCGCGGAGCATTGCCGGTAAGATCAAGTAGGTTCTTGGAGTGCGTTCAGGAAGTGTTTGAGAACCGAGAAAGAGTCGCTTCGAATCGCCTCGATGGTGATGCGTCACGTACCCCCCTTCTTGATATCTGGGTGAGACTATTTGAGTCTGTGATGGAACCTGATCTCCCTGTCGTAAGCATACAGAATGATTTGGCGACTTTATACAGAGCATACGAAGAGAGGAGCCTTCGAGATGATTTGATGAGAGTTAGTAAGCGCACCAGTGAAACCGTTAATTGTTCTCCAGAGGTAAGCAAGCGGTACAGATTTGGCCCGACTAATGGGTAACCATATTTTGGGGACGATGCATTGATAGAATTTCCTTTCTCTAAATTAATCTAGGTACTGTCTGGTACAGTGTTTGCCTATCTACTCCCACTTCAATTCTAGTCCGTACAACCAATTATCAATGTCACAGGTGATGTTCAATACTTTGGTTTCGTCCGAAAATTCGAACTTTGCATGTTCACCATTCAGGGAAACCGACTTTGGGGCAGATAAAATACCAAGAACTCGAATTTTGGACAACTGTGGAGTACTGTATTTCCCCTTGGTGACCAAGCTGAGTCCACCAAGGCTGGCATGGAACTCGGTAAACAACTGTGACCGGGGCGCAAGACTCACGCCATCGTCCAAATAGAGTTCACCGTGCGCATCGCCATTACTATCAAGTGCTACCAGCAATTCCCACGGATTTTCTCGGCATTCCTTCGTGGTGTATCCCGGTTCCTGCAGGGCAATAATGCTCCCACCTCTAACGTAAACAGGAATATGGCCTAGCGGAGCGTCTATGGTAAGATTAGAACCGCCATGTACCAATTCAGAGGTGTACCAGTCATACCAAACGGCTTCAGATGGAAGAACTGCATTTTCTACTGCCACCCTCCCCCTTTCAAGGACAGGAACAACAAGAATACTTCCACCAACAAGGAATTCCGTATCAATGCCTATAAGGGATGGATCTTTAAATTCCCAAGAAAGAGCTCTGAGCCATGGATCTCCATTGTCGTGCGATTTATGAAGCATTGTGTACATATAGGGCAAAAGCCTGTACCGAATATCAAGGGCCTTCTTTGCCGCTTCAGTGACCGAGTCCCACAAGTAGTATTCTTGATCGTTGTTGTGAAGGTCATTGTGGTTCCTGTAGAAGCTGAAAAACGCATTCAGCTGCGACCATCTGTTGCACATCTCTTCGTTTGAATTGCCAATGAAACCGCATGCGTCCGTGCCAAACATTGGCATACCGAATAGCGAGAAGCTCAACCCCTGGCTAATTGAGTATCTTAGATACTCCCATTTGGAAAAGTTGTCTCCTCCCCAGTGTCCCGTATACTTGCCTGACCCGGCAAAAGTGGAACGTGAAATTAGGAATGGCCTCATGTTGGGCAATACTCCCGCTGCAAGCGCTTCGTAAGTGTTTTTAGTCTCCTGGAATCCCCACAAGTTGTGCCAATCGTACTCGAGGACTCTTCCAGCATGGATTGCGTCCATTGGCATGGTTCGGCCGCTCATTTCATTAGGGGCCACTCCATTATTGATTACGTATTTTGGGAAGATCACATTCCGGGCCAGTCTTACTGGCTCGGTTGCTTCGGTGCCATCGAAGTATCTTCCATACGGAGTGAATTGTTTGTAGTTCCCGCGGTTTCTTGGTTGGCAATCATCGCGAGTGCAGAAGCTGGACACTTCGTTCATATCAAGCCAAATTCCATCATAAGGCAACTTCTTATGGAACTCGTCCAACTGGCTATACCACCAGTTGAAGGTATTAAAGCCGAGCCAGTCGGGGAATACACATGGGCCAGGCCAGACTCTACCAACAAAATAAGTGTTCTCAGCAGAGTTCTTGACAAACACGTCAAGTTTACGTCCTGAATTGTACGTTTCATAATCAGAATTTTCTGGGTCATCCGGCGAGTAGATAGCAGCATCGATTATGGGGACGTAGTACTGGTTCCTTTTGTGCAACTCCTCAATTATCCCTCTGAACTTGTCCTCAGGATAGTTCTCAGGATGAAGGGTGAAGTCCCGGAACCTGTCCATATGGTCTATATCCGACCACATGGTTTCCAATGGGATGCCATGCTCGCGGTGCTTCTCCACCCTGTCCCAGAAATCATCAGCAGACTTCATTCCGTATCGCGAATGGTGGTATCCTAGAGTCCAGTACTGGTGCATTGCAGGAAGACCAATCACACGTTGATACTGCCTGATAACTTCATTGGGCGAGGGGCCTGAAAAGAAGTACAACTCGATACTTCCGCCCAGTACCCTCCATTTGAGTTCTTCCTCGCCCACGATGATTTCCTGTGAGTGCGCATTACGCAGGTACACGCCGTGAACAGCATAGTCACCATTATCTCGACGTTCCTCCATGTATACGGGGTGAGTTCCGTATAGATTAGCCCCCACTCGGTCAGGAATATCTGCATTGTGCATTGTCCGCACCGTGCCAGGCTTAATCCTGAAATCATCAATAGTTTCACCGAGGCCAAATATATTGTGTCCCAGAGGCAATTCAGTAGCAAACTCAAGGAATTGGTTCTCAAAAACAATCTTGTACCCCTCGGTGCTGAAAACTGTGTCTCCTGTCGATTTGCGGATAATCTGGAACCAGAATGAAGGGTCATTGGACCATTGCACCCTCCAGTCACTGTTCTCGTCTCCACTGTCGTCTTCCACATAGCCTCGTGGCACAGCATCCGCTGGCAGGATATAATAAGATTCCTCTTGGTCATTCTCAATCTGGGCGGGCTCAATTGATACTCTAACACGGTTCTTGCTCTGGTACTCTACACTCAGGTTGAGCTTTGGAATATCGATACCGAACACATCAGTCGGCTTTCCGTCGAGTTCCAGGATCGCAGTGAATCCAACACCCTCCTCGTAAGTGATGTTGACACATTGGTATCCAGGAGCTTCCTTCTGGGGATCGGGAGCGTTCTTATCGCGCACAGTGGGCGTAAGCTGACTTCCCAGTATCTTAAGCCTTTGCTGTTCCTTGTTGGCCTTGTCCAATTGCTGATAAGCCAGGACACTTAAAGGCAGCAGCGCCAGGGCCATTACCCAGGCAGTCTTAACCTTCATGATTGAACGTTCTATCTCAACAATTAGCGCTTTTGCCCAGGTTCAACACAGATGCTAAAATTGGCGAAAGAGGCACAGGTGATAAAGGGCTAGCGGGGTTATGCGCATATGATCATGCAGGCGGAGTGCATATACCGTGCTGAAACTTACTTGACGGTCTCATATGTGCTTACAATGTTTACATTTCTGTTCCGGCAGGGATGAAAGGTTTCAATTGATGAGATCTGGTTGGCGTTTAAGAAGACCAACGGCCTAAATACAGTACACTATGTCACGGGTTTTTATGAGCGACAAGATCCCCAATATCACAGATTACCCGGAAGATCTGGACCTGACGGCCGTTGATGGAACTAGCGCACCTTCTAAATTAAGAGTCGTATTGACTTCCTCAGTAATCTCGTCACTTGTGCAAGCTCCATGAGCCTGCAGTAAATAATTGAAGAGGATGGCGATAACGTCCAGGATTTAGAAATTAATCAATGGCATTAACTTAAAAGATTGAATCTAGTAGATGTTATAATATGGAACTACAAGTCAAACTCCTCATCATCCAGATCGGAGCCCTCTTGGAGCTCAGTGGCCAGTTCCTTCTCACGCTCCCGCGCCTCTTCGGCACTCTTAAGGTCAACCCGGTGCGAGTTCATGGAATACCGCATCGACTTGACGCTGTCATTATGCAAAGAAATGCAGAACTTGATTCGCTCGTGGAACGCGTGCTGCGGCTCGGTGGTCGAATACACGTCCAGTACCTCGTTGGACTGCATGAAGCCACGCTCGTGGTCAATCTTAGCATCAATGACACCGTCCCTGATCGCCTTGGCCACAATGTACTCGGCACTCTCCTCTGAGTCAAGCTGCAACCGCAGACAGATATCCTTGAGCGATATCTTGGAGTAGGTCAGGCTCATGATTCGAATGCCTGTCTTGATAACATTCTGTCGAAGGCGGAGAACAAGCGTGTAGGTGCCGTCCCGCTTCAATACAGACTCGTACTTCTTGCACGTCTCGGTGAACTGGGCAATGTCGCCGACTCGGACAGCCTTGGTAATGGCAAAATACGCCTCGAGCGACTTTCCGTTCTCTTTGAAAGCCGTCTTCTCAGGAATATCGCCCATAAGCAGCTCTACGACTATTCTGAGCTTGTTAGCTGTCTGGAGGAACCCGGCCGCCAGCGGGGTCTGGGGCGCCTTACGAATTGCCGTGGTAACACGGTTGTAAGCCCCCGAGTAGTCCAATTGGATGGCGTTGATGCGCGCCAGGTAGTAGTAGTACCGAGCCGACAAGGCGTTTGACGCAGACTCGGGGAAAGTCGTCTTGGCCACGAGATTGGCAGCCTGGGAGACGTTGTTGGTGGACAGGTAGTTCCGCAGCAGCAAGCTGATAAGCGAGGCCTGGGTCTCCGTGTCGTACCGCAGCGTAGCCGACCTCAATGCGCCCAGCAAAGCAGGCCGAATCGACTCAAGGGTCCCCGTCAGCTCGTGGGCCCGGGCATAGTAGAACCACACCTTGGCGCCTAAATAGTCCATGCTTCGGCGGTTGTAGGAACGAAGTGTCCGCACGGAAATTTCGCAGGTCTGCTTGAACTTGTCTATCGACTCATTGTTGAGAATCCACACCTGGAGTAGCAGGTGCAGGAACACGTCCACCTCGGGCAGCAGTTCAGCCGGGACTACGAACTGCGGCTGCTTGTCAACCTCCATCTCATCCGATTGAGGCACGAGGGCAAGCAATTGGCTCTTCTTGTCGCCGTCCGGGTAGTATTCCTCGAACACGGTGCGTAGCACGGCCAGGGTAATGCGTTTTCGCAGCGCTGGCAGGCCCCTCAGCACGCGCAGCGTGAATCTCGGATCAAAGTTTGCGACAGCCTTTTCGAGGTAAACAAAATTCTGTTTGATCAATTCAACCGTAACAGCTGGGTCGGCGTTAGAATTCTGCGTCACTGGCGACGCCGGCTTGTCAGCGTCCATTGGTGAATTCGGCTTTGGTGGCGACATGGTGGTGTATGGGTTACAAGACGTGGGTGTCGTGAATCTAGGGCGGGGGGTTCTGTTCTCGACGAATTTTTGGTGATCGGTGGAACTCCCAACGCGAGCGCACGCGGTCCTCTTTCTCTTCTTCGCCTTTCTCAAGGCTCCATCGAAATCGGGTGTTCTGAGATGTTCTTTTATGCCCAGGATTACCTCGATGACAATTCGGTATTAATTATTAACAATGAAGCAACCGATTTCGATAGAGGAGCTGATGGCCAAGAAGAAGGCCCTGAAAAAGGACCAGGCTAGGCCGAAATATATCTCGAAGAAGGACCGCGAGGCGCTGCAGAAGACCAATGTATCAACCAACGGCAACAATACGACTGCAAGATCAAATGGATCAAATGGAAACTCGGTGACCAAGGTATTCGTAGAGAGCGAGAAGCGAAAAAGAGAAGACAACCTTCCCCCGCTAAAAAAGAAGCGAACCGATAGGTTCAGGTTCGAGTGGAAGAAGACGGACGATACGCTGGAAAGGGACGACTATTTGTATGCGGCGGCTGCGGCTGTGACTAGCGAGGCGGCGCCCCAGAAAGAACGCGACGAGATCAAGGATGTCCACTGGTCACAGAAACCGCTTGGCGAAATGACGAAGAGAGACTGGCGCATTTTTAAAGAGGACTTCGAGATTGTTACCAAGGGTGCTACGGATCTGCCTTCGCCTTTGCGCACATGGTCCGAGTCGGACATACCCAAACGGATCCTGCGTATCGTCGACGCCCAGGGCTACAAAGATCCGACTCCAATCCAAAGGGCTGCTATCCCAATTGCGTTGTCAAAGCGCGATGTCATTGGCATCGCCGAAACAGGTTCAGGTAAGACTGCTAGCTTCATTATTCCTCTTCTTTCTAGTATCATTGACAAGCCCATGACAACGGAAGGACCCTACGCGCTGATTCTTGCACCAACGAGAGAATTGGCGCAGCAGATTGAGGCCGAAACCAAAAAGTTTTGTGAACCTTTGGGTTTCCGGTGCATTTCTATTGTCGGTGGTCACCGCATCGAAGTGCAAATCAACAAGCTGGACGCGCAATGCGAAATTGTCATTGCCACTCCAGGCCGTTTGCTTGACTGTATAGATCGGCGCATTGTCGTATTGGGGCAGTGTAAATACGTTGTACTTGATGAGGCGGATCGGATGATCGATTTTGGCTTTGAGGAACAGGTACAAAAGATCCTCGACTACCTGCCTCCTGGAGAGCACGCCCAAACTATGATGTTTACAGCTACATGGCCCCGTGCCATTGAGAAGATGGCTGCGAACTATCTCCAGAATCCGGGAACTATTACCATTGGCTCCCAAGGCCAGGCGACAGACCAGGTTGAGCAGTTGGTTGAGTTCGTCACAGGGGAGGAGAAGCGCAAGAAGCGTCTCGTTGAAATCGTATCGCGTCGCCAGTATTCCCCTCCGGTTATTGTATTTGTCAATATCAAGAAGACCTCAGAGGCGGTGGCCAAGGCCCTTAACGACGCTGGGTTTAAGGCAGTTACCATGCATGGCTCCAAGTCTCAGGAGCAGCGAGAGCAGAGTCTTTCTCAACTGCGGTCTGGCGCTGCCCAAGTTCTCGTTGCCACAGATGTGGCCGGTCGAGGTATCGACGTCCCGAACGTCTCGCTCGTGGTCAACTTCCAAATGGCGAAATCAATTGAAGATTACACGCATCGAATCGGCCGAACTGGTCGAGCCGGAAAGAAGGGTACTGCCATTACATTCCTTGATATGGAAGAGGACGAGAAGGTTCTTATTGATCTTAAGCGTGTTATTTCCCGCAGCAGAGTTTCCAAAGTGCCTATTGAGCTGAAGCGCTTGAAGTAACGCCACATCTAGACATGTCCTTTAATCTGTTAGGTAGGTGGAGATGCAATTTTGATTGCTTAGATAGATGCAGTCATTAATTTATTTATATTTCAAACACATATGATATGAAGACTAATCACTCTCGTCGTCGTCGTCGTCGTCGTCGTCGTCATCATCGTAGCTGACGAGACCCCTTGGTGCAGGCTTAGCCGTTGCAGTGGCCAATCCTTTCAGCTTGTCTAATGTATGCGAAGAAATGAGCACATTTCCTTTTTTTGTAGCATTGTCATCATCAGCATTTCTTTTACCAACATCGCTACCTTCATTATTGCCCGCCTCCGGCTCAATAGCATTTATCTTCGGCTGATTATAATAAATATCATCTGGAGCCTCGTACCCCTTCAGTCCATACGCGGCTTCAGACTTGATTCGCTTGGCTGAACGCCCCTGTCCACTTTCAAGCTCTTCTATCGCCTCTGGAGGGAGAATTTTCCTAATAACCTCGGCCGCCTGCTCTTCTATTCTTCTCTGTTCACGGGCGTGTGATGCAGGATTGGGGTCTTCCGTAGCCCATCTCACTGATAAAACCTCCTCCCCATCGAGACTCTGTCTGTCCATGGCCTCCTTGGCAAACTGTGCATTGATCTCGTTCATGTAAGTCACAAACGCGACACCCCGGCTATGTAGGACTCTTATTCGGTCTATGTCGCCCCACTCCGAGAAGTGCCTCGACACGACCTCGTCCATATCATCCCCAATCTTGATCCGCCCTACATAAAGGGTCCGATTCTGCCGCATAAACGAGCCAACACCCCTCATGTCATCGCGGTAGTCCGCATGGCGGTCTCGGCCGAAGCAGTCGTAGTTTGGAGAGAATATGTCAGTGACAGTGGGCAGCCGGTGGAGATACTCGCACTTTTTGCCTCGATAACACACTCCACGGGCGAAGAACAGGCAGAAATACGCCCCGTGTGTCTTGTCTGCTTTGGTATAGCCTGAGTCTCGGGTGATGTTACACCGGCCAACTGCTTTTTCGAATCGAAACTTGTCGTTGCTGCTATCGCCTCCGCTCCACTTGAGGTACCAGATGTTGAACACTGTGCCGGTCTGAGGCGGTTTATCATCAGCGACGATACTTTCTATATCTTTCTGGACCCTCGCAGGGCGCCCTTTCTTCTCTCTCTTGGTTAGTTGTCGCTCCTCAGCCATTATCGTTGGTTATAGTAACCGTTAGTTGTTTAGGGCATTTGGGATCGAGATTGAAATTTACGCGCACGGCTGACCTGAAACATAATGTCCACCATTCATTATTTATACCTCATAATGTATATTTATGCAGGTTACTATATGTATTCTAAGATATTTTGTGTACACAAACAATATGGAAACAAATATGGCCGAGGAGATCTATGTAGTCGGTGAATTATAACGACCAGTCCCAATTAGTTTGTCATCCTAAGTGACGCAAACCCTTCCTTCTGGTGGTTCTGTACTATACAGAGGATAGTAACAGTGAGATTCTTCCAAGCCAAACGAGCAATTCATGAAGATTGATTATTAAATACAATATAAACAAGATATATATATATACACAAGAGGCAAAATAAAAATTAAATAATACCAGGTACGTTAGATCTGATCGAATCTAATGGCGGCCAGGATTTCCCGGGCGCCCTTATCGGTTAGCTTCTCGGCCAGGTATCGGCCAACCTCAGTGGCCTCCATCTGAGTATGTACAATGCCCTTGACAGTCTCAATGACAGACTGCTTGCCGTCTACTGACACGACAAGTCCAGTCAGCTCCAGCTCTGCCGTCTCCTCCTCATAATGCGACTCTACACCAATCGGCACCGAACACCCGCCCTCGAGGCTTCGCATGAGCTCTCGTTCGGCCCGACAACAGAAATCAGTACTCTTGTCAGTCACAGCACTCAACAGCTTCATGATCCGCTCATCCCTGCTTCGAATCTCAATTCCCAGCGCACCCTGGCCCACGGCATGGTACATGTCCGGGCTCTGGAGGTAACTCGTGATGCGATCGGTCAAGCCCAACCGCGCAAGCCCAGCGACCGCCAAAATAATGCATGTGAATGGCGTCTCTGGGTTGTCCAGTGTCGCCAGCCGAGTCTGGAGGTTGCCTCGGATAGACTCGAACTTGAGGTGTGGATACCGTCGCTTGATCATCGCCGATCGTCTGATCGAGGAAGTGCCCACAATGCTGCCATCTGGAAGATCGGCAAGCGTCTTATACTTAGACCCGGCCATCATAACCAAAGCGTCCCGCGGGTCCTCTCGCTTAGTAATCGCTCCCAGTTCGCACCCTTCGGGGAGGTTAGTCGGAACGTCCTTGAGCGAATGCACAATCATGTCCAGCTGGTCCAGCCCTTCGAGCTTTTCAAGAAGCATGACCTCCAGCTCCTTGGTCCACAGAGCCTTTCCTTCAAAGGAGTACAACGGCTTGTCGCTGCGGTTATCACCGAGTGTCTTCAGGGCATACACAGGGAAACTCAGCCCCGGATGGGCCATCTGCAACGTGTCAGCGACAATCTTGCTCTGAACCACGGCGAGCTTAGACTGTCTCCCGCCGATATAAACCTTGGGTTTCAACTCGTCGCCTGATCAGTTAGCACCCCGGCAAACTCCACGCACTTGAACAACTTACTGCTCGAGTTATAGATGATAGAAGGCTTGTTCTCCGTCATAGTCGTCCCTGGCACGGCCCTTTTCATGGAATATTTTCAGTCCCGATGTATAAATGGGGTAGTGTGTCTCGCGCGCGCAGAGCACCCAACGGCGCCCTGCACGGCTGGTCCCGATCGATGACCTTCGGATTGGCCCCCGTTTAATTGGATGCTATACGACGGTATACGATATAAGTACGGTATAAGATATAAGTACAAACGCAGCTAATAGTTCTTGGGGGGCCAGCTCCATATCCCCCTGGTGCTCCACTCCGCGGAGCTGGTGGACCAATTTCCATCCACGGAACGGAGCCTGCATTATACAGATACATGTAGTGCCATTTCAATTGCCGTTCTGGAATGCGAGTTATTAGACTGATAGATTGCCGTTATTAGAGCCCAGTTATGAGTTATGACTCCTGAATGACCGGAGACTCGCAACGTTAAATAGTTTAGCTACAAGTTATGTTTAGCAATTGGCACTTTTGAGATGTACCGGTAATATCCTTTGTAAGGTCAATGTACGGTTGCATTATTAAGGAATCCTACGGTTTTCATCAATGTGTATAGTTTTAAAAGTAATCTGCTGCACTCGACAAGCAATATATTTTTACTTTACACGTGACAGGCCTTGAACAATGTTGAAGTTACGGTAAGTCGTGTCAGGTCCAATGAATAGCTCGTGGCCAGTCCATTCGAGCAGAATGGTGTTCAAGTTTCACACGCAACGCTTAACTTAGCTTCTTGAAACCGCATATAGTACGTGAGAATGGCAAGCGAATCTTGGACAAATTTTTCCAAAGTTTTAAAAGAAAGATAGGCTTGCTTGGCCTGGGAACATAGAGCGCGTCGAGCTAGATTCATGTACATACCTGTCTATGTTACCGTGTACTAACAGTATTGATGGCATACAGCAATTTGCAAAGCTTCTACAACAATTACAGGAGTAGAGCAGCGGACAGTGGCCGATAATCCTTGAGAGAGCTCAAAACTGGTATGTGTGTCTTTTGCTGCTCGGGGATGCCGAATTTAATCACCAGAAATAATGTCGAATATAAAGTCGAAAAAAAAGCAAAAAGCGCAAATAGCACCGAAATTTAGAAGGCTATAATGCTTCTTAGAAGGGAGCTTGGTGTACTTTTGCTTTCGTACTTTTCTTGGCGGGACATGTTCCCCATTGATGGTCTTTGGAGGAACAAACAGGTCATAAGCCTTCGCTTTCGTCGATCAATCTCTTCACAAATCAGACGGGATTGACTCGAGTAGGAAAGAGCTGGAGATTGGGTAGATTCTTCTGAACTCCTGGTACTTCATTGGGAAGAAATTAGATATCCTGTCTTGTACATGTGTAATACATGTACTCGACCATATTCCCGCCGTAGCCATGGCGCATAACAGCTTGCCAAACGTCGGCGAAGGTCGAGGGGCACTCAGTTTCGACAATGGCCGATAGCTCTCGAGGAAAACCATCAATGATCAAAATCGGTATCTGTTCTTGCTCGAAAATAATGCAGAATTCAATCATCTTATCATTAAAGATAGTGTTGGATAATTTCAGATATGTCCCGGTATCCCATCTGGAGTTTGTGTACATATCAGGAGGATTAGGGTGCAAGAGGGCCGTAAGGGACGGTTCCGCGGTATAATACCGTAGTGCATCAAGTTTCTTATCGTCAGGAGCTACCCGAGTAAGCTGAGTATAGATAAGTGTACAATCTGCTATAGCCACAGTTTATGGGAGTATCACAGGACAGTGATGATCTACGAATAAATGAGGTAGGGGCCTGAGCTGGATGAGAAGGCTGGGTATGATTAGGCTCAACCGGCAAAAATGAATTCTCTCTGTCACCTGGCGACACAGGAGGCACTTGAGCGCCTGATGTTGATTGCGGAGTTTGTAGCTCTGGTGCTGGCTCTATTTTTCTGTTGATGCTGTTGTTTTTTTTTTGAAAAAATGCCGCGCTAAAGCGGTCTTTCCCTGATTTCGCCTTCCACCAAGTGTGAGTAGCGCAACAGGATCTGATTGAATAGCCTTTGGAGGAAATATGAACTAACTTCTTAAATTTCTCTCTGTTTTTGCCACAAGTATTTTTTGGAAGCTCCGTAATGGTGGATTTATAGGGAGGGAGAGATCATGCCTAAATCAATCCTCATTTGAAAATTAGGGGGAAAGCGAGTAGTTTCAGACCTCAAGCTATATTAACGACGTTGGACAATGGAAAAGGCAATTCCCCCCACAAAATGCGACAATGTGTCGCGCAAGTGGCTGCGAAGCCGACTTCGCGTAATTGCATGTCGTTCAGGAAGGAACCAATCGTATTCTAAGCGGGTTAGGAAACGAAAAATATGCTCGCTAGTCAGTTTTCAGGAGCAAATGGATGCCTCTAAGAACTGGATATCAGAATTTCACCAGCAGGGCGTAGGAACCACGACTTTTCTGCAAGACCGAGATATACAGTAATGATATCAGTAGACGGAAGCTATTATCGGAGTGTACGCCGGTCTCCCGCTGGAGATGATCTGGGGCAAAGATGCAGCTGAAGAAAGTACATGGAATGAATTGGTAGAAAATTACTAGTGAATAATAGCAGAAATCAATCGATAGATTATAAAGAGGAATTGCACGCTATGGAAGCAACAGTCGTTCTATAGACTGACTTCTCTATCGCAGGCACTGAAAGTAGCAATATTGGTAATCCAAATACGATTGCTTACTAATGAAATGTGAAATTTTACTAAGGCGAGAGTAATCGCCAATCTCTGATTCTGGTCTGGTTGAAGACAGGTCGCGGCAATGAACAGAGATAGATGGGATCGCGTGAATAAAAAGCTACGGGAAGCCCCCGACGAGTTCAGCCTGTGGCAGGAGCTTATTGAAGCGGCAGAGTCTCTAGAAAATGGTCTGAACAAAACGTCTTCGGCCGAAGCGATTGAGCTGTTCCGGGACACCTTTCGGTCTTTCTTGCACAAATTCCCTCTGATGCACGGGTATTGGATCCGCTACGCGAAGAATGAGTTCAAGTTCGGGTTCACCCATCGAGCAGTCCAGGTATTTGAGCAGGCTGTCAGTACGGTGCCCGGATCGGTGCAGCTGTGGACGCGGTACTGCGAGTTCATGGCCCTAGTCGAGACCCACGAGCCTAATGCGGCCAGAGCGCTCTTCAACCGAGCCGCTGAGGCAATTGGGAGCCATTTCTATGCCCACGAGTTCTGGGATAAATATCTCGAGTTCGAGGAACAGCAAGAAGAGCCAGAGAATGTGTTCAAAATTCTGCAAAAGGCGTCCCAGCAACCGATCCATCAGTATGCGCGGTATTACCAGCAGTTCCGAGAGATGATCAATTCAGTTCCTGTAGAAATTGCTGTGCCAGAGGAGAAATTACAGCAATTCCGAGCCGAGCAGGAGTTAGACTATGACTCGCTGGTTATTGGCAGCGATGTGGGTGTTTCACTGGAGGCTGATCTGAGGGCTCGAATCGACTATTACTACTCTATTGCACACCAGAAGATACACGACAGTGTTTCAAAGAGATGGCGGTATGAGTCCAAGCTCCAGCGGTTCTTCTTCCATGTCGTGTACGTGCCAGAGTCCGATATGGTGAATTGGAGGAATTATCTCCAGTTTGAGCACATCAACAAGGACGACCGTGCTATACGTCTGCTATACGAAAGAGCCGCAGCCAGCACGGGTCTTAATGAGGAGTTCTGGATAGACTATGCGCGATATCTAATATCCCAGGGAGATACTAACGAGGCAATCAATGTTCTAAGAAGAGGGTCACTGGTGGTGCCAATCGGCAGAGTGGAATTGCGACATTACTATGCATCTATTTGCGAGCTGACTGGCTACTCCGACATGGCTTGCGCTATTTATGAGGCGATATTAGATCAGCTGCCCTCATCTGCGGAGACCATCAAGCTCTTCGCCGGACTGAAATGCCGGCAGGAGTCAGTTGGCGAGGCAATTGCATTTTTAAGCGCCAAACTTGAGGATGACACAGTTGCTTCAGAGACTAAGGCTATCCTTACGCTTCAGCAGGCGGCTTATTTAAAGAAGGAGCACGGTATGGCCCGTGCCCGAGCCCTATTAGTAGAGAGCGAGCCGCAGTTCACGTCTAATCTGTACTTCTGGAGAGAATACCTGCGGTTTGAGATCAACAGTGTGCCGGATAAAAAATCCACCGATAAACGTGCAATCGTCGAGCGTGTGTACGATCAGATGCGTAACAGCGAATTAGACCAGCTGAGCATCAAGGACCTGACGCATATTTATATGGACTATATTTTGAGCGAGTCTGTCAGCGATAACGCCCAGGCAGCCCAAACGTTCATCAAAGCTGATTCAACCGTCCACAAGACTGCCACAGTCTGGATATAGACTGTCACATCAACACATTATGATAGCGCTAATATTATTCTCCGCGAAGTGAAGCCACGGGAGCTTGAGGGCTGGCCCCTCAAATGTAAATTGAACTCGAGTAGAGCGTAATATGAAGGGGGGGGATGCTAAGAGTGTCTATTGCGATAAATAAATAAAAGCGTCACTGAAGAACGACTTCAATGAGCACGTTGACCATTGTAGAGATTGTCCAAAAGACGATCATAGCCAGACCAATGCCCCGGCTCATGTACCATCGGTTGAGGGGAACGGCGATTGCCAGGAAAATGAGAGACATTAGTAGCGTCGCGCCTGAGATAATCAGGCTCGAAGAAAGGTCGATATGGTACCCTTCTCCGCTGGCTCCGCGGCGGAGAAGCACAATGAGGCATGATATACCGACTCCGACGAGGATGTTGAGCATGGGCCCGCCAAAACACGCAGACAGCGCCATCATTGGGTACCCCATCTTCGCGACAGTCATGTTGGCGACCAAATCACCCAGCGAGTTGCCCATGGCAAACACTGTAACGCCGAGAATAGCGTCGGTAATATCGAACACAATGCCCATGAGCTTGAGCACGCCAACGACCTCATTAGCGATTGCCGAAACCCACGCGATGGCAACCACAAACCCAAAGAAGGAGATGGCACGGACGGCCAGTGTAGGAGTGCTGTTCGGGGCTACGACAAAGTAGAGGACTACAATCAGCAGCGCTGAAATGGCCAGGCATATGGGCAGCGCAATGAGCCACCCGCGGTGCGGGCCGTACATGAAAAATGCAATGAGCATCGGCGCCAGGACGCACTGGAGAATCAACAGCCATTTTGGAATCTGCGCCGCATCGCCAATCTCTTTCACGATGCCCTGCTCTCGTTCGAGCTCGGATCTCATTTCAGTCTCATACACCGGGACGCTGAGGGTTAGGAGCAGCACGCTTGGCGCAGTAAGGACGCTCGACACCATGCCATGCCAGGGTTTCTTGCGAAACCCTTGCATTGTCGGGAACAGCGTCATAATGTGCTCTGACCGGACAGTAGTAAGCGGGAACCGCCACGACCATTGCCTATCAAGGGCCGAGTAGGAGTCTCGTCGAGCGTGGTCCATTGACGCTCTACTTGGAGCAACCGGCGACGGCAGGGCGGCAAAAGCATGCTCGACGTCGCCGTTCTGTTCGTACTCGGTGATGATGAGCCGCGGAATGTCAAACTGCCCAGCACGGCTAATGTCAATTGAGCCGCGCGGTGTGGCTGGTGCAGCTGGTGACGCCGGGGTTTCTTCCGCTGTGGGCAGTGTAGTCCGCGAGTCGTTAAGTTGGATGCCGCCGTCGGCAGGATAGGCGTGCTTGGACTCCTCGAGCTTGCTAATAAGCGATCTGAACTCCAATGCGCTGAAAAGAGACGGTCTGATGGGTGGTGCCGGCGACGCTAAGCCAGACAGATGCTTAAAGTGGTGCTGGGCCGGCGAGGTTGGCGCGTCCTCGCGCCGCGGCGACTGGGGCGAAGCCGCCGCATGCGGCTGAGCGTGGTGAGCCGCCGACGAACCCGTGCGGCGGTGAACGCGCATGAACCGCGTCAGCTCCGAGTAGGCCTCCTGCTCCTCGGACTCGAGCTCTTCCTCCATGCCCGATCTCAGCGTGTCGTCCGACTCGAGCTGGTGCTTGTACATGCCTAGCGTGGAGCCTCCTCCTGTAAGAGCGGCAAAGTCGGGGCCGCCCACTGCGAATTCGCTGTCGTCGAGCCCTTCGTCA
Organism: Blastobotrys vanleenenianus; assembly: GCF_965637985.1. NCBI lineage: Eukaryota > Fungi > Ascomycota > Dipodascomycetes > Dipodascales > Trichomonascaceae > Blastobotrys > Blastobotrys vanleenenianus. The sequence continues at coordinate 40,868 of NW_027481822.1, forward strand.
TCCGACTCAATTGGGCGCTCGTGCCCCGGCTCCGTGTAGAAGTCGCGGGCCCGCGTCTCGCTTACGTAGGTTCGTCGCCGGCGCGAGTTGTGCCAGTGCAGCCACACGACGAATAAGACATAGGCGACGTACAGGGCGAGCATGACGGCGCACTCCCACGGCTGGAGCGACCCGTCGGACACAAAGATCATGGCGAACGTGATGGACACGATAAAGAAGAGAATGTCGCGCATGAAGCTCTTGCGGGCCACTTTGAAAGGCCGGATAAGCGCCATGGCACCCGACACGACCGCCACGATGAAAGATGCGGCGCCAATGAGCTCGCCCACTGCCAGTGACCCGGAGCCGATCTTCATAGCCGCGTAGGTGCTAAACACGTCGGGAGACCCGTTGCCAAACGCGAGGAACGTCACGCCGACAAGCGACTCCGACATTCCCAGCATGTTCGCCATGGTGTTGAGGTTCGGGCACAAGAAATCGGATGCGGCGATGCCGATGGTCATAAACAGGCACAGCAGCCACAGGCCCGAGGCGACGAGAAAGGCTATCCCGGCCGCCGTTGAACTCGTGCAGTAGTAGACGCGCAGGTAGTCAATGTACCCAACGCTCTCTTCGGTGCAGTGGTACTTGACGAACTGACACTGGTCTCGGGCCGTTCTTACCGCTGCGCATTGCACTTCCTCGTCGAGCGGGCCTGCGGCAGAGGCGAGGGCCGCCAAGAGAGCCCCAACGGCCAGCAGACGGTACACATTCAGTCCTGCTCCTCCTCCGCATGCAGTCATGGCCTGTGCTCCTTCATGCGTTCACAAGGGACAGAATATTTATTTTAAGAATAACCGGTGCAATGCCAAATACCGGTTAGTCGACACCCCTCACAAGGTTATATTACGTATACTTTTGGGAAGGGCTATTGGTATACTCGGGGATATGGCTTGGCGGTGATTTCCGCGCCCGCAGCACAGCCTCCGATCTCCGGAACTGTGATGTCTACGACGAGGTCACATAGATAAACAACAGGCGGTTTACTACCGGTACTTGACAGAGGAAAAATCAGCCTATTGGGACTATAGAGGGCTGGAAGATATACATCGGCGGATCAAGGTCTTGTTATTTGTGCAGCTAGTTACCGGATATTACCTTTGAGATACCATTCGTAGTACGGAGAACCACGACGATAGATACGAACTCCAACCCTCATTAGGTAGTACTGTAATTATAATTAGTCTAAGAGGAAGGAGAACTAATTTAAGTGTCTAAATTTCTATCGGCAATAGCAATACTACCAATTTCCAAATGAGGCACAACGGGGTGATCTTATTACTATGCTAAGGTGCCGTGGCACGTTAGATACTGTAACATAATAATGATCTTTAAAATGGGTGATAGAACTGGAGCAATGTACCAATGGTAATCAGAAGGAGTAAAGTTACTGAAACTGTAGTAATGTATTACTGTACCATGGTTTTTGTTAATATTCAATTTCTATTTCATTGTGAAATCAGGGCGGAAGAAGCAGGGGCCCAATAATGGTACCCTGGTACAGGAGATTGGGGTAGAGAGTAGTAACAAATGAGTAAATAGGAGTAAGCAATAGCAAGCCGTATTATTAGGAGTAAGTAGAAGTAAGAAGTAGTAAGTAGTACAGTAGTAAGTGTAGTAGGTAGGACGCAAGGAAGCGAGATCTGTTGAACCAACAGTGGGTCCGGTGGAAATAATGTCATTGCACCTAGCACAACTTTTGCGTGCTACAGTAAGATCGGCCAAAAAGTTCTTTCCACGGTTTATAATTAAGAGTTTTGCATGATAGGCGTACGTAATGCGGGTCAAAAGTGTCAGATTGCCATCACAGTAGATCGATATCCACCCCCTTCGATAGTATCCCGAAGGAATATACATAAAGGCCTACAGCAATCAGATATCTTTTTTCTACCTTCTGTTGTAGCAGCACAGTCAGCATGGTTATTTTCAAGTTTTTTAACCATGAAGCGCATTCGCGAGGCTGTTGTGTTCCTCCTGTGAATAGGGCTCACCATATGGCTCTGCTGCAGCGGGGATAGTATCTACTCTTTCCTACCATGGAATACCTGGCCTACGTAGACTACAATGCAAGAACTGCTGCTCTAGAAAACAGCGCATACAGCATTGGGTTGCTCCTCGATCAATTCGAAACAATCGAAACGTGGAGAACAGGCAACATTCACAGACAGCACATACTGCAATACGCCAGAAACAGTGACAAGATCTTCGTCATGATCAAAGACGGAACAATGTGTTCTGGCAAAGAATGAATGGCCATCCATGTCCTCACAACCCTGCAAAAAGTGCCCAACTTCGCCATCTACTCCGACTCGCCCGGATCGATTGCAGGACACACAGTCATAAACGCGCTCCAAAACGTCTCCCGTGAGATCCTCGAGTCTGACTAATTCTACCAGTACCAACTACACAGGTGCCTACACGACGAGCACAAAATAGCCGAGTATGGCGATGTCGACGTCAACGAAGGGTGGCAGCTCGACCGATTCCCCATGCTGGCCCACGCCTGCTCCGTGTCGCCTCAATAGGACTAGTTTATGTACATGGACGGAGATTTGTACTACCTCTTCGGCAACTTGATGGCTTACCTTGATGACCTTGATCTGAGCAAGCCACTGTACCTCGGGTCGCAGGCTGCTATTGGCGATCCTGTCATGCCGTTTGCCCATGGAGGATCCGGAGTAGTCTTGTCGACGGCTGCGGGAGAGCAGACCGTGGCCAGCACCCGGAGTATGTCCGCGAGTACGAAGAGATTTGAAACTTGCTGCGGTGATGTCATGGTGGCACTAAGTCTCAAGGAGAAACTTGGAATTCTCGTTTCCGCAGGGTATGACTACCCGACTGTGAGCTACAAGTTTCAGGGCAACCCTGTGTGGGACCTCGCGTTCATGCCGGAAAAATATTGCCAACCCATCATGAGCTTCCATCATTTTACTCCGCATGATATCGAAGTGCTGTGGGAGTACGAACAGTCGCAACCCTCAAGAGCTCAGGGACAAGATATCGTGGGGGCGGATGTACCGCGACTTTGTAATGCCCTACATTCAAGATCAAATTGAAGAGTGGAACAATTACGCAGCTGAAATCAATTTTGCTCTCGAGGATGACAGGGATATGGGTGTTCTTCCTGTCAGTGAAGCTGGTATGCAGGTAAGACCCTACGAATCATTGAACGACTGCAAGGCTGTATGTGAGAAGGTCGAGGCATACCAATCTTACAGCTACCCCCCTGAATCAAACTACTGCAGCCTTGCTGGGTGCCTCAACCTTGGGCGACCTACATACTCCTGGCTCAAGCCTACGGAGTCTCAACGGAATAATACTAACGCTGTCTCGGGCTGGATGATGGACAGAATCAACCCGTTTAGACAAAACTCGCTTTGCGATCCTTTGCACAACAGCGAGTAGTGAACATCTATTTATAGTCATACTCCTACTCTACACTCAGGGACTGGTCTTTATTACCCGGTAGTCCCTTAAAATTCAATTGCATCCTTTTGGACCCTTATCGTTCTCCTCGGTCTGGGGCCGCGGCCGGTCGTGTAAAGTCGGTATAATTATCCCGGGACTGACAGTTCAAAACTTCACTTTGGAAACCGGAACCTATAACCGGCACCGCAAAGGTTTGATATGGGAAACGCAATGTCTGCCAGTTTCGCGCCTGAATGCACTGAGCTCAAGAAGTCGTATGACAACTGCTTTAATGAGTGGTACAGTGAGAGTAAGTTGTCTTTGTCGCTGGTTGAGGCGAATTGCTGGCTAACAAGTGATCTCTTCTAGAATTCCTCAAGGGCAAATCGGTAAGTCCGGAAGATAATTACAGCATCAAGGTTGGCTTCTAACAAATTCAGGTGCAAAATGAATGCGAGGAGACTTGGATCGCCTACCAGCAGTGTGTAGAGGTAAGTTTGCCTGCTCGGCTCACAAAGAATATGCTAATGTCGGTACCACAGAAAGCCTTGGAGAAGCAGGGCATCAAGCCTATGCTTGAGGATGCTCGAAAGGATGCTCCATTTGAGAAGGGAGGAGTTCTTGAGCAGAACAAGGACAGTAAGAAGGATTGATGCACATGCACGCCTATAATTGTACATAACATAGCCACAAAGTTATTTATTTGGATTGAACATTCTTCGCCAGCACCTTCAGAGATAAATCCTTCTTTTTTTGTTGCTAGGTTTTTGCCAATGGGCCAGAGTATCGTCAGCGTGGACGGTAAGTGAGAATGCACGGAGGCGTAAATTAAATTCTTGTGAAATAAAATTTTAGCCGCACGCTGAAATTTTTAGTGAAGACACCACGAAACCGACAGAATGAGATCGTCTCGAATAATAGCACCCATGTTTGGCATTTTCTCTGCAATCCGGCAGGTTCGGTTCATGCCGACGCTTCCAACCACTAACATGCTTGCATCTTTCATGACTCGAGGTTACAAGACCCACCAGGGTGCTGCCAAGCGGTGGCGAAAGGTGTCTAGTGGTCAGTTCAAGAGAGTATGCGCTAATCTACGCTGAAGAATATCCACCCATGCTAACAATGATCTGTAGAAACAATGCGGTCGACTCCACGGAAACGTTGGCTGGTCCAAGTCCCGAAATTTGAACAAGCTGAATGGCACTGTCCTTGCCAAGGGCACTCGGCGAGGCAACCAGTTGAAGAAGCTTCGACGAATGCTCCCACACCATTAATTTATCATATTAATCTATTTTGTACATAGCAATATTGACCATGAATTTCACGATTGTCTATTTATTGAGCTATGAAGGTTTCGAGTGGAGAGACTCTTCTAATATTAGCTGCTGGTTAGAAAGCAGACATTCAATCACCTCAACATTTAGAATATCCCGACACAATCCTCCTCTGTGCATACATCGTCTAAAACTTAGTAAAATATCATCGAGTACCTAGATTGTCTGCGAACCCCTCTAGTAATAGAACCATCATCCGGTGCTACTTAGTTCGTCTCCCAGTACTCCTAGTAGAAAAACAAATACTGTAATGTAGGTTACTTAAAAGTACAATTAACGTTAGACGGAAGATATAATACATTTAGTCAATTTGGTATGAAAATATTACAGATGATTACTCCTTCACTCGCTTTCCGTCCTTGTAGCTGAATCCATTCCATTCGCCGTCCTCCTTGGCAAGCTCGCCAGTGGGGAAGTAGTGATAGCTCGTCTTAATCGAGCAGGCAAACGGAACGTTGTCAAAGGTAACGATTCGCAGTCGTACATACGTGTTATCTGGAATCGTCGTCACAACTTCCAAGAACTTGTCAAGGTCAGGAGTCGCAATGCCGTTGACGTGGGTAATAAAGTTGGTAGGGGCAATGGCATACTGGAACGCTGGAGAGCCCTGTACTCGGGCTGCCACGTACACGCCAGAATGGATCTTCTTGATCTGCTGCCGCACTGCATGGTGCGGCTTGTGAAGCACTGCGCCACACCATATGATGACTCGGTCGGTATTCAGGTCGTCCGTCGAGATTGTCGGCACCTTAACAACCTTCTCTTCCTTATTTCGCACCACGGTCACCTCCAGCTCACGTTCGTTTTGGAGTGCATCAAGCTCGGAAACTCGGGTAACTACCTTACCGTCAATGGCCAGAATGATATCACCTTCTTGAAGCACCTTGGAGGGGCCAGTAGCAACCCGCATAACATTAAACAGCTGGTGTCTCTCAGAGTCGCTCTCTTCGATCTTTCGGATCCATTCCTCAGAGACACCCCGGATTCGGGCCTGGACGACCTGGATGGCATTGACTTCAAGGTCGAGGAATCGTGGCTTCGGCATCTCGCCCTCCCGCAGCATCTCAACTACTCCGGCAACACACGAAATATCAAGTCCCAGTCTGTACTCATGGTCCCGCCCGTCAGCAGATCGTTCACCGAGGCATGAGAGCCACAGTGCTCGCACAGTGCCATCATCATCAGCAAGCACGCCCGAGCCACATTGATTGCTGATTGTAGTGTCGACAGTAATAGCATCAAGATTTATAGCCCTGTATCGTGGAGCCTCGGTATTTGGAGGAACAGTGACGGTAGTCACATCAGTTACACGGGTCTGGGTCGCCACGACTCGGAGGTTGTGGTTGTGGCCCATAAAGGTGACTGGTGTGCCTTGTTTGAGCGGAGTCTTGCTCAACCTGGCAGTTTGAATGTCGGCGATGACAAGCTTTGGATCGTACGCCACAATGGCGTAATTCTGCAGCGGATGCAGGAAGATTACCTTGCCTGGCACAATGACAGACTCGGCTATGGTGATGGAGATGTGGGCAAGGTCGTGAGGTACAATCGAACGCGACACAATGACATAGCCCTTTTCCGCATCAATAACTAAACCATAGCCTGCCTTGAGAGTACGCGGGAATCCTTCAATTCGCATTGGCATGAGAGAGGCAACCTTGACAAAGCTTCTCACGAGCTTGCCGACTTCCGACCCGCCCATGTCTAGATCCACGAACTTGGCGGTCTTTGGCTCAATTGGAACTGGTGGAAGTGGTTTTCCAAGGTCAGTGTAATCCCACAGGCCGGTCTTGTCGTTTCTCACTGCCAGTCTGAATGTGGGGTTCCAGTGTCTGTCAATATACGTGATAGAGTAGTTGATTGAGTGCAGGTCACGAATATGTCGGTACTTGAGCGACACCCGCTGGCCGTCTGGGATCTCACCCATAACCTTGATGAAAGCATCCAAGTTCGGCGTGGGCTTATCGTCGAGCTCTTCCAGGATCCACCCTCTGGCCTCGCTGCCGTCGAGTCTGAAAGAGCCAGCTGCCTCGCAGATATGCACGCCCTGCACGGGAATAGCATAGAGCCTGGCCATCTGGTACGACAGGTTGTTGAATTGGGCTCCAGCAACCTCAACATACCGGTCTGGAGTGATCGAGTGGAGGTCCTGCACCCTTATCTTGGCCCGCTTCTCCTCTCCACCACGGTCAACTACGACTTCGATCTCTTCGCCCACAGAGGAGTCGAGGATCTCGTCTACCCGCACAAACTTGGAGATTGGCTCACCATCAATGCTGATAAGAGTGTCACCTTCTTGAATGTACCCGTCCGAAGGGCCTTCAGGAAGTACCGTCTCGGCCACCAGCAGGCCGATGACGTCAGGGAATTGCTCTCTGGCAGCCTTTTCCCGCTCCTCCTTGAGGCCAAGCCGTCTGCATTCATCAAAAGGTTTTAGAAGCCACTGGACTTGGATAGTGCCCCGGGTGATGGGAATCTCCTGCTGAATGCACTTGAGCGCCCGCTGGCCCCTAAACAATGGCAAGAAAAAGTCAGTAGAAGACTCGTTGCTGCCACCGGCCTGGAGGGCAACCACATTGCCGTCAATGTTGACGACTGGCGAACCACTGGAGCCGCCAGACGCGCTGGCCGCAGCCTGGATATACTCAGTATTGAAGTCATTGTATGTCAAGTCGCCGTAGTCCGGGGCGTTTCTGTCCAATCGCGAGATGAAGCCGGCCAGGATGCTGAGCTTCTCGCCGGCATCGTTACCCACAACTCTGATCTCGCTACCCACCTTGGCTAACTCCGGCTTCAGCTCGAGCTGCTGGATCTTCATGTGGCGGACTTTAGACGGGTCGAACTGGAGGAACCCAAAGTCGTGAACGGGGTCGCGGTAAATTGGCTTCACGTCGCACTCCTCGTGATTGTCAAACACAGCGTAACCGGTGAAAGGACCCGAGCCTACAACATGGCGGTTTGTCATGATGATGCCTCGCTGAGCGTCTACAATGAAACCGGTCGCCTCGCTGACAAGAGCCGGATCTGTATCAAAGGACACTACGTTGGCAAACTGAACGGATACGACGGATTTGACTACACGTTCAATGGTCTTTTGCCATTCGGCCGATTCGACGCCAGACGTGACAGGGACGGCCTCGCGCAACATGGATCCACCTTCGTCGTCCGAGGATGCGACTTCGACGCCTCCTGCGCCGTTGACAGTGTCCGAGTCCGAGTCGCGGTCAATCTCCATCGAGTTGCGGGCCTTCAGACCTCGCACGTCGCCGTTGGATGTCTCTTCCTGGCTGTCGAGCATGGCGATGCCGCTCGGGGCAGCCACTTCCTGCTCACCATTGTTAAGGCGCTTAGAGCCATTGGTGAACTCTGGAGAGGTCGACGCACGCCGCTTGTTGCCGATTATTGATTTGCGGTCGCTCATCGCTGGATATCTTGGGTTGAGTGCTAAAAGGCTAAGTGGTCTCCGATGCACAAGACCTGGTGTCCGAACAATCAATCGCGCTTCGATCCGCCCGAACGAGAGCTTTGGGAAAACTCTAAGTAGGGACGAAATGGTTTATTTTTAATGTTTTTTAATAATAGTAGCAGTCACGCCCACTGTTCTCTTTTTACAGATCAATGGATGGAAGCACTGCGTGTGGATATCTATCACGCACACACGCGCAGATTATGCAAGTGTATTATATTAAAATACCAAATTAAAAGGCACAAAACAAATCGGGGCTCGGTTTTCAAAAGTCCCGAATGAATAATCTGCTTTAGATGGCGAAATGAAAATTTCTCCTCTATTCTCTCGCGAATCAGTACTACCCTGGTCAAATATCAGTAGGTTTGCGTAGTGAAATTTAAATTTTTCACTCTGCATTTTCGTTTTGGTGTTCGTAGCGCGCTTATTCCCAACCAATGCAGCCGCACCTCGGCCCTTCCCCTTCCCGTTATACAAGCTTGAATACCTGTGATAGCACGGTGATATCAATAGTATATATCGTGTGAGCGAAGAACAAATCGGTAGAGTAGTATTAACAGGCTGTTGGAGGGAAATTTGGGTATTATAATGGCCGTTTTTCCCGTTTCGCCACCGTTTAAGGTCAGTGTAAAACTACGACAGCACTAGAGTGGAAGCCGCCCCGCTAGGTAAGCACGGAGCTCCGACAGAATGATCGAGATTAAATGCTTTTCATCTACGCCTGTAGTAATACATAGTGGTAGTCTTCCTGGATATATAACACTAGATCATATATCATGCCCCTGATTGAGGACCTCGGGAGAAGTACGGGAGGTACCATAAAGCCATCTGTAAGCTATGGATATGCGGCTGCTGCGGCTCCCGCGTTTGCGACGAGATTCCCCGAATCGCGAAAGCGAACCGTGTACCAAACTGCTGCCGACTCTTCGTCGCGCCAAAGAGCCATTGCCCGAAGAATAGCCGAGCTCGAAAAAGAAAACTACCATGATGCCAAGATAGACATCCCGCCCATTGACCTTGTGCCTGAAGTAGAGGCGGCACAAAAGAAGACAGGAGCGAGGGCCGTGGGAGCCACAATCAACTCACGACGAATTCTGTCTTCCAAAAAGACTCTCCAGAATCACCTCGACGATGATCCAGCCAATGCAAAAGTGTTTCGCGACGGAGCCGCAGACGAACCCAAGTACCCTCCTAACAAAATGTGCTCCATCTGCGGGTACTGGGGCAAGGTGACGTGTGTTCGATGTGGCGCCAAGTATTGCGGGATTAGGTGCGAAGCGACTCACCGGGAGACGCGCTGCCTCAAGATTTATGGATAGCCTGCTCGACTTGGGCCATAATTTCACGCTCCCACTCCCTCTGCGCTTTTACTCGTTGCGGATTGCAGAAGGAAAAGGACGCCGTAACCATGTTGCCAATTCCACTGGCTTGCTTGCGTTTTTTCTCGGTCGGGCCTCCTCCAATTGCCACAGAGTCCCTGACAGCAAGCTTTTGCAGCCACGGCTGGTCACCGGCGATCTTATCCGCCCATGAGATCCACTCCGAGATCTTGTCGTCGGTGATATGTGCTGGAGCCAGCTGCACTATTTTGAACTCGAAGCGGTTGCGCGACTTCTCCTGGATCAGTTCTGGCTGCGCTTTGGACACTATAACGTAGATTAGCCCGCACAGCAGGCCCCATTTGTCCTTCGCCAGGTTCCTATATTGTATGTAGCCGTACTCAACGGCGCCTTGAGACTCCTCTGACAGGCTCAATGCCTCACATAGCCGTGTAATGTCATGTTTTTCTGGATCACGCTCTTTTTTCGTAGGAGATCGCTTCGTCGGAGATAGCGACGAGCCTTTTCGGGGCGATCGCGCAGACAGCAGCCTCAGTCTTTCATTAAACGGCACAGGCGAGAACTTCGCCTCGGCCGATATAGCGGCAGTCCGCTTGAGCGATGGGGTCTTCAATGGAGACTCGAACCCGGCCGGGAATAGCTCTGATCGGAAAATATCTATCAGTCGCAAAAATAGTTTCTGCGGTACAGGCGCCTGCTTTATGGTTGGAGTAGGAAGCGACAGCTTCGTCATAAGCTTTTCGATCGCCAAGTGTGCGCAGAGCGCGTGCCTGGCCGGTTCTTCCTCGGGCCTGAGGTTGTTGATCTTCGTTCGTGATTGCATCAGCAGTTCCATAGTTTGGTCTATCAGCGGCTGTGGGAACTTGTCTAACGTTGGAAGAGCCCTGTTCAGGGCAGTATTAACCAGCGATACTTCGTTCATCTCACCCGCACTACTCAGATCTCTAGTTCGTCTTGTCGCGTAGTCGGCGGAAATTTCGCGCGCCCTACGCTACATAACACCGAGAGCCGTGATAACCGTTGCAAATCGATCACCATAGCACCGGTGCTGGATACATACACTGTAGAATATTTGTGGACTTAAGAGAAATATTATCAAATTATAGGATTCCGCGGAAATTATGGGTTTCCAAAAAATTGCTGTAGACCAACTGTTTGACAGATCGATAACAGTTACTGGTACTGCCTTAAAAAAAAAACCTTGATTTTTTCAGCCGTACCACATAAAGTGCGATGTTAATGTCTAGCCAGATTCTTTATACCAGAGAGTGACATAGCATTAATCGAATTGATAGAACCATTACTTATATATTTAATTATTCAGTAACAGTTTGCACAAGCTCCAGAATCGTATTGAGAGCCATTTGTCGGGATCTAAATAATCCGCCAGGTAGTATCACTTAAACTAGCTATTTCTTCAGCTTCTGGGCATGTCCTTGCATTACAGGTATGATCAGTCTTGCGACAGACGCTACAGAGCCGTAAGCCCGTCCGACGCCGCTTTGATGACTCCTCGTTTTCTTCCTCGACGCGTCCTTAACCACACTCTTTTCGGCCATCAATTCCTTACATGTGATCTTAATAATCCCTCCATCCTACACGAGTCCTCTTAACGCTCTACCGTTTGCTCCTCTGGGACTTGTACCTTAGCTTGCACAAGATCCAACTTATGAGATACTGGCGGAAATTCCGTCGTAAGCTGTTCAATTGCGCCTAAAAAATTTTGGTCGCGGAAGTTCCCTCTTGTCTGGCATTCTTTTCCTTAATGAGTGCCGAATCAAACCTATCATAAAGCCCGTCTCGTCAAAGTTGTGAAAATCGCAGTCCTGGATACCATACTTCGCCGGCATATGTTGTACCAGCTGAAACTACGGCTCGATAATTGCATGATCTTCGCAAAGGCCATTCTGGTAGTCGTATGCCCGGGCATCGTTCGAGGAACCGATCAGTCCGACGAGTCGCAGCCCGCGCTTCGCAAGCAGGGCATTGGCCTATCTTCCACAACCGCAAGTCGCGCGGGGCGAAACCCCTTGCGAAACCTGTTGTATGATATCATGTGTCCTGGATAATCATCTCATCTAGATCTTCCGTCGCGCGATCAAACTCATGCACGCGTTCCTGCAGGCTTGTGAACGCGGCTTAAGTTAAATTTGAACGTACGGCCCTTCACTCTGTGACGGATAGTGGCTTCCAACTGGCACTCAATTAATGTAAAGCCTATAGGATAGCGACGTGTCGGATGCTCAAATATTATAATATATGTTGTTTTTGAATACCTTGTAAGCCTAATAAGAAATGATCTGTTAGCTTCGTCAATCTTCTCTTGACTGAACGTGCACAGATCTGTCTCTTATTATTAATTCTAATGCAAAGAGATGTCGATCTATTAATTT
>NW_027481821.1:0-51763 GCF_965637985.1 Blastobotrys vanleenenianus
GGACTGCCATGATGTCTTTCTCTTCCTCCAATTTCTTGATCTTGGTGTCGTTCTCCCGCAAGATTTGGGCGACGACAGCTTCGTGCTTTTGAGTCACGTCGGCGAGCTGCTGGCGCAGTCGCGCGTTTTCGCACGCCAGATCATCATTCTGGCCCTCTTCGTTCAAGCGAGCCCGCTTGGACGATGGTGCCTGTTTAGCGCTGGGCAAAGGAGTCGGGGTTGGTCGCGTAGGAATAATTTCCGACGGTACAGAAGAATTTTCAGTGGACGGGGGCGGGGTCTCTACACCCTCCGTCGTCTTTGCCCCATCAGCAGAGCTTTTCTGGGGCGCATTTTCGGACATGTCAGTGTCCTGATCCTTCTGACCATTTTCTACGTGTTTTTCCTTTGGTTCCGGTTGTTCTAAACCGTCTTTCGACGGTTTCTCGCTATTTGCCACTTTTTCGTGTGGCATGTCGTCCATCCTAGATGGTGTTGATATGGGTTTTTTTTTTCCACTGACCTCGGCATTGCGTCTACAGCGGTGCTTGGTAGGGATAGTGGTTTCTCCCCGTATTGTCAATTAAATTGAGGGAATCCGCATCATCTTTTGTGGACTGGATATAGGTATCCCAGGCTACTTAATGTTCTGCCATTGATTTATTTTAATGTTTATATTGAGCCGGCTGTTGAAGCCCAATGTTTAGACACAGTCTTCCTTAGCGTTAGCTCAGACTATAATCAAGATATATTATTATTATTATTATATTATTATAATATATTTGTCCGTTCGGCTGTTGCTCTAACCGAAAATGCCCGCACAATGCGTGTTGGGTGTCAGAAAAGTAGAGTCCTAGGAATGCGCTATCTCCTCGGAACGCATTAGTCCCGAAGTCAATCGCTATTATAAAAGCCACGATTCCCTCTATTTACTCTTTTCCTTTCCTCACCTCTTTAATGTAGACACTTCGGTGTCTAACCTTTTACTTTCGTATAAATTAGAGTCAGATATAATTGATTTTGACTTCCAACAATGCGGAACCCGACCAATGCAAAGCGAATATTGACCTGGATGTTGAAGCTCAACGTTTGACCATAGTCATCCTTAGCAGTAGTGACCCCGACTTAAAATAAAGATATCTTCTTCTTCTGTTCGCCTGTAATTTATCTGTACTTTCGCCATTATTTTCACTAATTGTTGGAGGCTAAAAAGTTCTAGACAAGAGATTTATATCACGGCTCCTGGGGGGCTTGACTACCTTGAGTATGTTGGGGGCTAAATAGATCTACCCTGGTAGACGATAGATCCTATTATGACTAGTTAAACAAATAGATATAAATGTGTGGCCCCTTAAAGGAGAGAGATAGCTCAATTGATATCAGGCTGATACTACGTACATTATACTACCAGTTACAGCTTATTGCGGAGGCATAGCTTCTTGGGGGTGAATACCTTGAGTACAATGTTAGCAAGAACAACAGTATTAATGTTGGCGAACAGGTACACAGGAATATCAAACAGTATGAGCAACAACATATGTAAGTCAAGGTCAGAAGGTACAACGATGTCCGAGTATCTCAGTAGGGTTATGGATTAGGCTAGGAATGATAGACTGCAACAGGATCACAGAGTAAACCGGTAAAGAAAGGAAAAGAGAATGACTGGGGGATGGTGACTCTTTATGGGATTAAATAAATTGATTGGAAATGATTGGATGGTTCCGGGGAGTCTACCTCCGAACATGCAACTTATCGTTGGTTTATGTCGTTGGTATTATCTCCAGCATGTCCAGGACCAGGGTTTGTCTCATCATTCCATGCTGAAACATGTGAAGTCGACGTATATTGTCTCTTTGAGTTCCAGCAGTTGATGGAGATTTCCTTAGCGCCGAGGCGCTAATGGCACGAGGGAAAACCCTTTCTTCTAGAGCAAGAACAGGTGAAACATCATAGTTGACACCGCTCCCACAAAATGCCGGGGGAAAGACCTGTGCCAGCCACCCAATTGTGGGAATCCATCTAATGAGATTGTCGCGGTATGGAGTCCCAGAAATCAGCCACCGCCATCAGGCCCTCCTTCGTATTGAGCAGGGTCCGAAGGCTGAGATCTGGCAGGAATTGAAATAATATCAAGGTCCGTGGCCGAAGACATCAATCTAATTATCACCAGGCGCTAATGGCACGAGGGAAAATCGTTACTTCTAGAGCAAGAACATTTAGAACATCATTAGTGAAACTGCAAAGTGCTGGAGAAAAGACCTGCCAGCCACCCAGACATGAGAATCCATCTAATGAGAGAGAATGAATGTATTTTTAGCGCATTCTTGGTTTGCTACCGGTAATAACTATGCCGGTTTCTCCCCATAGTCAATTGTAAATCAATTTGGGGTTAATGCTAGTTGTAGTGGAGTGTATTCGAGGGCCAGCCCTCGAGCTCCCGTTGCTGGGGGCCAGCCCCAGACCCCCGTTACAACCTAACAAACTCCCCAACCTGTAACAAACTTTCCCGTAATAATGCGTTAAAAATCGTCAAATCTCCGCGAAGCGGACCAGTCCCCCCATTAATACACAGCTGCTTCAATTGAACTGTGGCTCCGTTTTGCGGAGGGGGGGGGGGGGGGTTAGATATACAGCTATACAGAGGATAGAAACTGTGAGATTTCTCTGCTAGGCATCAAATATGGAACACATAATTTTGAATCTATGAGAATTGCATTGGCTAATTCGTAATACCGATAGTATATTTATGTACGCTTCTTTAGCATTCCGCGATTTTATATGTCTGCGACTTGCAAATCCTGAAAAATGAAGATCCAACCGTTCTCCGGCTGATTGGTACTGGAAACAGTTTGGGCTTCAATTGATTACCCTATGACATTTCAAAGGTACAGAGAATCTTCGTATTGGCAGCTAACGACTCCGTTTCATCTAACTAAGAGGGCTGTCGACCGTTCTGTTTCCGTAGATACCTCTGGCCTCAAAAGCCCGACAGGAGATATTTAAGCCTGGTAAGCCATTCTACATGTAATGTATCATAAGTTCGATGCATGTAACAAAAACTTGTATACTGGCAACTACGGTATTCGAATATTTGAAAGAGAGTAGGTCTCCAAAGTTTTAATCTTTTTTATGTCAACTTATCAGGTGGTAATCCTGGCGAAAAAAAAAATTTAATATCAGCAACAAACGTTCTTTAATTTACAAAACGAATCATAACCGAACACAACTACATTTTAGTGTAGATATCCACTATGTATTATCACATTGTGCCACTCCGAGGGAAATGTGATGGTGAAGCGCGATACGTATCTTTGAAACACCGTGCCATGTACAGCAGACCTTTTGTTTGCCTGCCAAAGCCCAGGGCTCATACTCCATTTATTGACATTCAATTCTGCCCTAAAACGTACATCTGCTGTTACCAAAGTAGTTCACATACAACCACAACGAAGCGTACGATATACCGCTTTTGTTGTAACGTTCAAAGTGTACCCATGCATATACCGTCTGGGGACATGCATGGTTGTTTCTCCCAGAACCCCCAATACGTACCGCGTCATCATGCGGGGAACAAGCTTTTTGTCCAGATGAGACTCGCCAACTTGTACGACACATCTAGCGAGATCTGGATCTCGAATGGCGCATCTTGCCTAAAAATCTCATGGCGTTCCCACGGATCGGGAATTTTTGTGTTTCTATTTATGGCCCGGGTGGATCGCAGGGGTTGTGGCCCGAAACGTCGATTACCACGCCGTGCATTGCATTGTGCAGGGCGACTTTTTATCGCGTTTTAAGGAACCCTACCTCCTCCATTACCCCCCCTCTCACTTGTCTATTCGATCGTGAAAAACAGCCAATATTCCAGCAGTAATCGTAGAGACTGACCAATCGTAGACCTCTTTACCCTCGTTTCTCAATTTATTTGTTGGTTAGACCATGAAGTTCAGCTCGGCTATAGCTGCTTTGGCTGCGACGGGTTCGCTCGTAAGCGCTTTAATCCCCATTGAAGTCAAGGGCAGTCGGTTTGTGCGACCGGCCATAGACGCCAATGACGAAGGAGATGAATTCACCGTCATTGGTATTGACTACCAGCCAGGAGGCTCGGCGTCATACAGCGACAGCTCGGGCACGGACGTGCTAAGCGACGGCGATGTGTGCCTGCGAGACGCCTTTGTGCTCCAGCAGCTGGGCGTCAACACGATCCGAGTGTATACTATCAACCCGTGGATCAACCACGACGAGTGCATGTCCATCTTCAATGCGGTGGGCATCTACGTCATTCTCGACGTCAACTCCCCGCTGGCCGGAGAGTCGCTCTCACGAACCGACCCGGGGTCCTCTTACAACAAGGGGTACCTCAACCGCGTGTTTGGCGTCATTGACGCGTTCAAGGGCTACCCGAACCTGCTGGGCTTCTTTTCCGGAAACGAGGTTGTCAATGATGCCGCTTCAGCGGCGGTCGTGCCCAAATACATCCGGGCCGTTCAGCGGGATATGAAGCAGTATATTGCAAAGCACGCGAACCGGACGATCCCGGTGGGGTACTCGGCTGCCGACGACGACGTTTTGCGTGAGGCAATGTGGATGTATCTCCAGTGTGGCGATGATGAGTCGAAGTCCGACTTTTACGGGCTCAATTCATACCAATGGTGCACGGGGGATAACTGGCAGACCTCTGGGTATAACACGCTCGAATCGACGTTTGACGGGACTTCCATTCCGGTATTCCTTTCGGAGTATGGGTGCAACAAGGTCAGTCCGCGGACCTTCCCCGAGGTGTACCAGGGCATTTACGGCCCATTGAACCAAGTGTTTAGCGGTGGTCTTGTGTACGAGTACTCTCAGGAGACCTCTAATTACGGTCTTGTTAATATTCAGGACGATGGGTCGATTAAGCTTCTGACCGACTTTGACAACCTCCAGAAGGCTTACAACAAGATCTCGCTTAATCAGACTTCCGCGGGCCAGATCAAGGCGGTCACGCCAGCCACTTGTAACGCGAACTCGCTTGAGAAGGTCTCTTCGTCGTTTGAGACCACCATGGACCTCCCCGGGTGCCCTGCCAAGAGTATGCTTACCAATGGCGGTGGGAACAACAACGTGGGCAAGATTGTTAAGGTCACCAATACCACTTCGAAGTACAAGATCTACAACAGCTCAGGCAAGCAGATTGTCGACACCAGTATCGAGATTGACAAGGATAATGAGGTCAATTCGCCGAGCGGAAACAATATTAACACCCAGTCTGCGTCTCCGTCTTCTGCGTCGTCGAGTACTTCTACCCATAAGTCCAAGGGCAGTGCGGTTAATGTCAATGCCAGTGGCTTCCTTGCTGGTCTGGCCGCCTTCCTCGCCATGCTTATTTAATCATGGTCGCTCTGTTTTATCGAATCTAGACTTCAGCCATCGCTAGGCTTTAGTCATCTTGTAAAATTGGTGGGTAATATGTTTGAATACGCTTGCTAGAATGGCTGATTAATAACGGCTGAAGTTCCATAGAAACTCCATAATTGCTGAAATTCTACTGCTGAAGTTGTAATCCAGAATCTTTAATGCGGAAGTCCAACTGCTTAAGTGTTCCTTAGCTACTCATGTTTTTCTATGGAGGACGAGGCTTCATAAATATTCCTCCTAATTGCTACTCGATATATTCGAGGGCCAGCCCTCGAGCACCCGTAGTGGGGGGCTCTGCCCCCAGACCCCCGTAACGAGCGCTATCCACGCGATTCGTTTCACATAGTTGAGGTTCAATACTGCTGTTTATAAAAGGTGAAGTTCCATGAAGGCTGAGAAGTTCACTTCAATAAATTTGTCGAGGACTATAACTGCTGGAACTGAGGACAAAAGTTGCTATATCCCTGGTACTTAGTCTCTTTTTAAGTGGTTTGAGGAGGGGTGAGCCGCACAGAGCCGCACAGACCTAACCTCCTCCCAGACATCACCATCTCGCAACCCCCGCCGCCATTCCGTCGAGACAGCAATGAACCAACAGCCCTATGCGCCCACGCCGGGCACATATCGGCCTTCATACGCGGCCCAGACTTCATCGATACCACTAAATGAAGAGCAGAAGCTGTATAGCACGCTCCAGGAGCGGGAGCTCCACGAAGCCCTGGCCGAAGTGTACTCGATCATCGTGACTCTAGACATGCTGGAGAAGGCCTATTTACGGGACGCCGTACCAGCCCACGAGTACACTCCAGCGTGTCTGCGGCTTATTGCCCAGTACAACATGAACCTCAAAAACGAGGCGGTGGCGGAGAGTTTTGGCGACATTGACAGCTTCAAAGCGAAGTACGGCATGCATCACCCGAATGCCACCGCGCGGCTGAAAGTAGGGGTGCCGGCCACGGTCGAGCATGCAATCGAATCGTCGCATGCCCGGGCCATGGCCTCACCAGCGGCGGCCGAACAGTCGTCGGGATCAGGTGGAATCAGCGCCAAGGCGGTGGCCGAGGCTACTGGCAATTTCATTACCACTATGGACGGTCTCAAGCTCAACTTCAAGGCGAAAGACCAGCTGCATCCGCTGTTGGGAGATCTGGTAATGAGCCTCAACAAAGTGACGAGCGAAGACTTTGAGGGGCGGGGTAAGCTGGTGCAATGGCTTATCACGTTGAACGGCATGAAGGCGAACGAGGAGCTTTCGGACGGGCAGACGAGGGACTTTTTGTTCGACCTGAATCAGGCCTACAACGCTTTTGTGAAGATTTTGGAGTAATTGATTTTATTACCTGAGTCCAGGGCATCCTAAAAGCCAGGCTATCCCATAGCCAGGACTTCAGGCAAGAGGAGAGAAAAGGGCCATTCCAGGGTTGGATCTGAGAGGCTGGTCCAGGGAAGCGATGCATGTACGAAACACGACAGACGTGTAATTAGATTCTGTATATTATCGCTATGAATGATTAATACTGCCTGCTGAGGTGGTAATGAACCAGATACTTACTAACTCAAAGTGAATCATTGGAGATCATTCGAAGTAGACTCAGTATTCGTTGTGCAATAACTGTTACAGGTTTTATTGTAATTATTCGCGAAGATAGCATGACGTGAAAGATCATTTTTACGCCCGGCTGACTCCAACCTATACCAAGGCCATCATCATAAGTATCTAATCAATAGATTTAAATAAACCTAATGGCATCAAATTGATGACTGAACTACACCTAGAGATAGACAGGGGTTTGGGGGGCTGGCCCCCCAACTACGGGGTCCGGGGCAGAGCCCCAGGTATAGTTCGTGTTACAGTACTACTACGATAGTTTTGGTTGATTGTCCCTAAGAACCTCCCCGGAACAGAGCCTTGGGGTATCTAGGGGGGCTGACGCCGCCGCACGGCGCGCGGCTTTTTAAGTGGCGGTTTGAGATCGCTTGGTCAGTGACTGAAAAGCACTTGTAGCTAAACATATTACCGGTATATCCCTCAAACTATCAGAACAATACAGCCCCGAAGGTATTCTAAATCTGATGATCGCCCTTTTTTAGCACGAAAGGTCGATGGAGCTGGAATAATTCACGAATGAAGACTAGATAACGAAATCTATTACAACATCACAAATAAATAACAACGAAGAAACAACAAATAAATAATAAATAAACGAGCGTCGAGAGCTGGACGAGAGCCGAAACATGTCGATAAGATCAACCAAGACCTACAAGACGAATGCGAGCTACCTCCTCCCTCTCAAATGTCGGCGAATTCGTAGGATAAAGCTTCGCCTGCCACTCGTCGTACAGCAATATGTATGCCTGATGCAACAGCTGCCACTCTACAATGACTATAGCAGCAACATCCACAAACATCCGCAGTATCTTCTGGTCCAACAGGGTCGCGCCGAGCCCGACCTGCGGAACCGTCCGGAAGAACATGGCTATGTTGACGTACAACGGGGTCCACAGACCAAACGCCAATGTCAAGTTGAACGTCCATGAGTGATGCATGGCGAACGCCAGAGAGGACTCGTCGAGGGCGGTCGCCGCCGACTGCCGCAGCATCATGTGCATAATTAGTGCGAATATCGGGAAGAATTCGTGGCTCAGAAACGCCGTAAGAGCCTCTTTCATGATTCCTTTATAGTTATGGTCTAGCGGGTCTCCACAGTTTGGTATATATATACGTCCGGAGGGTGCCTTGATATGTCAGTTTGGCACCGTCAAGAGTGTGGAGGCGGAACATTCGGCGCGCGGAGCAATACGTCACTTGCAGCCAGGGGACAAGCCGCACGCGATCTCCACAATCCACAGACACAGATTTTGCAAGGTGGGGGCTGTGATTGGGCGGTCATGATTCATTAAAGCTGGGGTAGCCGAGACCTTTACAGAATACGAAGCAAGCCATGTTTGTGGGGTTTTCTTTAGATTAAGTGGTGCGCATTGCGGTAGGCGGGGCTTATGCAGAGCATACGTAGGTGAATGCAGATGGTAAAAAGAACAAGGATATGAGAGGCCTATCCTGGGGTAATGACTTGGTGTTGATTAGACTGATCCAGGTTTTCACTACACTTGGTTAGCGGATGTGATTGATTAGGATAGGTAACTTAGTTAATGGGATGTGATTGAGGATAGCAATCGGATGGGCTCCGATGGGATGCAATGCGATGTGATTGATTAAGAGTAACGATGTGATTGATTAAGAATACCGGTAGGTAGTAATGATGCGATTGATTAAGAGTAGTAATAATGCGATTGATTAAAAGAAGTAATGAACTCGGGATAATGGCTGAATGCAATTTATATTGGTTAGTTGTTATTTCGTAGAATAATGAGGATCCAGACACTTCAATTCCTTCTCTCTAAGCTGCTTCAGATCAGAGTCCACAACAGAAGAAGCATATAGACTGGCCTGCTGAATAAGCTCGTCCACGCGGATCGGCTGGTTGACAATGTTCTTTATGAAGCTGTACACCTCTGCGCTGGTGTTGAGCTGCAATAACTGCTTCTCGTAGATCTTGAACAGCGCCAACGCGATGCGGAATAGATAGATGAGCCCCTCGACACAGAGGAACACGTCCCACACTCTAAACAAGACCTCCGCCGGCAGAGCATCTGTGAAGCATGAAAGGAACCAGTCAAACGTCACGGCTGAAACTTCTACGCCGAGCGAGTCAAAGTGTTCCTGCAGCTTAGGGAGGTGCTGGGGGAAGTAGCAGTGGCTGAATACCCTCTGATCAGCGCGAGAAGTCAACAGCGGAGGCGAAAAGAACCCCTCGGGCAGGATGTTCTCCACTAAACTCACCAGCGACCAGAAGGCATCTTCTTCCGTAGCATAGGTGAGCAGAAGAATCGCCGCAATCATGTTCATGCCCTGGCAGTATCCGACTTCAGGATTGCGTCTGCTGAACGCAACAAGAACTCGACGTAGTTTGTTGACTCCCGGGCCAGAGCCTCCAAAGAACACATTATATGGCATGGTGCGGTAGAGATCAAGCTCTATCTGAGCAATCGCCTCCGAATCCTCCGTGCGGTTGACCAGCTCATCATAAACGCCAGGCACTTTCAGCGTCCACGCGCCAGAGCACTCTCCCCATATTCTAGGTCTGTAAGCAATTGGAACTCCTCCAAGGACCAAGTCTTTGAACTCCTTCCATAGCCCCTTGCCATTGCCGCCTTTGCGACCGGAAGATAGGAGCTCAGTGCCAGAAACACCGAGGAGCTGTCCACTTTGAATAATATCGCGGGAGTCTTCTAGTCCGCTGTTCAGCTTGCGCAGGAAATCATCCCACCGCGAGGTTTGCAGTTTCTGGAGGCCATCATGAATATTGGTCAGTTGAGAAAGGAGCAGCTTTACCGATGATCCATCGTCAGCCTCACGCTGGGGTCGAGAGACTACTGCGCTCTTGGCCTGAGTCGGGAGATCGCTGGCCGAACGGGAGAGCCTGATTCCCTTTTCATCGTCTATAATTAAAAACGGCTGGGCTGGTGACGGTGGTGGTGGGGGTGGTGATGGTGCTAATTGGCTGATATCACGAGAATTGGTTGAGTTGGGTGTTGCCGCGGTTGTCGTAGTATTAGTTGTAATCGTTGCATTGTTCGTAGAGTCATTAGTGTCATTAGTCGTAACGGAGCTTTTCTGGTCGGATCGCGAGTTGCGGTTCGCGTAGATAAAGCCAAATCTATCGGTGACAACGGCCTGGTTCGAGCCATAGTGGTCGTTCCACGTTTTCAATAACGTTGGAGGCTGTTCGTTTTCGGGGTGAATGTCATTGAGCTCCATGGGGCCGTGGTTCTGGTAGATGGAGCTGTTGCTGCTCATCACGAGGGGTAGATGGGACTTGGCCGGGGACATGTCTTCGCAATAAGTCTCGCCATTGGCGTTGTAATTGCTAGTGGTGCTTTCGGCAATAGACTTCAAATCGTCATGCGACTCTTTGGGCAGCGGCCGTCTTTCCGACGAAAACAGCCCCACCCAGCTCTTCTTGCCATTATTATTATTAGTATTGGGCTTCCCAGACTGCTCCTCGCTATCTGCTGGGGGCTCATCCTCTTCTATGATATCATGAATTGCCTCGTGCATTAGCTCATTGATATAGTGATCAGGACGCATAATCGCCGTTGAGGGTATATTCATCAGCCTTTTGTCGATTTCGCTAATGGAAACCCCGCATTGAACCAACATTCTGCGCAATTCCTTCTCACGGTCGTCATGCTGGCGCCGCAAAAGCCCCACTTCAGCCTCTCGGGCCGCCAGGTCGGATGCTAATTGTCGGATGACATTTACTGTCCCGTACTTCTGGACGAACCGCTCAATTATGCCATCCGAACCCAGGTGGAGGTTCCCAGGGATAGAGGAGTAGGACAGTTCATCAAATAGGGCTCTACGATCGGCCGCCACCGGCTCGCTAAACAGCGATTCCCGATCATCCGCTACGCTTATGAGATCGTCAAACTCCGCCGGTGGAGGAGGAGACGCGACTTCATTATTCTTCGACGATCCAACTGAAGGCGTGCGAACACTATTCCAGGGTGGCTTCTGAGGGGACCTGCCCCCAACTTTGATTCCTTTATATTTTTCTGGTGAGACCTTGTTGCCCAATAGTGGATAGCTCAGAATAGGAAGCTTCAAGTTAAGTGTTCTGTCCACCAGAGTTTTAGTTGGGGTGACATCGACGTCAGTGGGCTTATTATTATCTGGGCGAACCTCAGGAGACCTTGGACGTGACTCTGACTCGTTAATTGGCCTGTTGATGGACTCGTCAATTGACTCATCAATTGATTTATTATTGGACAGAGGAGACTGTTCATCGTCTGAACTCTCGTCTTCAAACGAAATGTCCTCACCACTCAGACTGTTGTCATCGGTGCTGCTTGTGCCGTCATCGTGGACGCTCAGGTCAGCATCCAACAGGTATGCTTTGGCAGTGGAACTGGAATCAAAGCTTTCTGGGAAGCCTTCGTCTTCGTCTTTCTCGTACTCGCCGTTTAAGCTTTTTGCAGGAGGGGCAGCTGTGCTCACTGAGGCGTCCATATCTGAAACAGCAAAACGCCGGTAGATTATTCTGAGGCCATTCCCCAATGAGTAATTGGTTCTTTTAGTCCGTTCTTCAATGCGAAAAAGAGCAGCAGATCAGTTGCTAAGCCGTCTATCGATATGGCACATATCGCGTGAACCCTGCCCGTTCCCCCTTTCAAAATACGCGAGGCACGTGACGGCGTTCTGTTATCGCGATTCGTCCCAACGCGCTCGCAACACCGCCAAATCTGCCATATCCGCTACCACCGATAATGTTGGGTGCGATTCCAGGGGGGGTACCGGTAATTCGATGATAATAGATACAGCAAATTGATGAATAGCAGGTCAATTGATGATAGTAAATCAGCTGACGAATAACAGGTCAATTGGTAATTACGTAGGAAAATTGGAGCAAAATTGGGATAGAATTGCCCAGAATTAACCAAGTTGAGTAAAACTGGTACAGTACAGGGTAGATTTGAATGAGTAATGGTATTGGCAATGTACAATTGATCCTAGGGACTTTTGATTAGATATATAAATAATTCAAGATAAATAGTTCTTTAATTTAGTCATCAATGTCTACACCCTTTGCTCGAAGCTCCTTCTTGGCCTGATCAATTTGCTAAAACCATTATATTAGTCGTCTTTCAAATACACCCCGCTCATTCCATAAATATACGTACCAGAAGAAGTTCCTTGTACTTCGCCTCCTTATCCTTGAAGGTCAAAACGCCCCAGCCAAGCGATGCCAAAGAATACGATCCAAAGGTAACCAGCGCCCAGAATGGCAGCACCGGAATGATTTCGTTCTGAATGGTCTTCCCAGTAGGGATAATACCAAAGTACAGAGCGGCATAGATAACTGCCACTACGGCAAAGAAGTTCACTGCCTCACCAGCCCGGGTCATTTTATCTGTGTGATCGTTGATGAGAACGTGTCAAATGAACATTTCACTTGTATTTCTTAAAAGGGGTAATCCGTTAAATAGCCGCACATTATCCCCGCCAAATTAAGCCCAACTTGATGTGAAATCACCAACCGCACTGTCTTTCACCGAGCAGAACTAGAGTCTACTGACCGATAAATTAGCATGTTCAAGTCCGCGTCAATTGACACAGTGCTGGGAGCCATTGTTACGAGGAGCAGTAACATCTCTGAGGCTCTGGAAAGGGCCAGTGTGCTGCTACGGGAGCCTGATAACAGGGCGGCCGTTAGCCAAACGACAGTGAATACCATCTGCCACATGTACTACGAAGCAGACATCGAGCTCCAAGTGTTGTGTCTGAAAGTGCTGTGCAATGCTGTGGCTGATTATGATCCGAATCGCGAGTTTTTGCTGGAGAACACAGACGTTGTGAGGCAGGTGATTGCAGATCTCGGGGCCGATAGCAGGCCAGTCGAGTTCGTCAATTACGCAATGGCCACGCTGTTCAACCTCAGCAATGGGTACAAGCCGGCGGAAAAGTTCCTCAAAGGCGAACAGAGTCTGGCCAAGACGTTGGTGACTCTCGTCAGTCGGCAATCGTCGAACCCTGGCTTTTTGCTCTTTGTCGCCATGGGGCTACTGCATTTATATCTGGATGATGCGGATAAGCTGTTTACAGTGGCGACGCTGGACATTTTCCTCGAGCTTAGCACGGAATTGTTGGAAGAGGACCCGGAGACCGAAGATGTCGAGCCTGTTGAGTTTCTACTGCAGATAATTGAGAAGAGCGAGCTAATTCAGAAGGAGGTGGCTACTTCTCGGGCTAAATTGAAGCTGTTGTTGGGGCTGGTGGTTCAATTGAATGCACATCGCTTAGCGAAGGGACTTGGAATGCACATTTTGAGCGCTCTGGCGAGCGTTTCGTCGCACGACGAGTTTTCCACCCTTGTTAGCGTTACTCCTGACAACGAAATTCTGCGCGAACTTTTGCGGTTTGTCACAGACAACAACTCTAGCCAGAATCTATACACAGCAGGGCTCATTGTGCTTGCGAATCTGGCAACTTCAGACGACAAAGTACGATACATTGTCAACCAGCGGCCACACATGATTGAGTGCGTCATGCAGAAGTACTCGGCAATGACATCTCCGTTTGAGCTCCAGTCGGCCCACTTTATAAAGAATGTCTCTGTGGTCAAGGAATACAAGCCCGTTATACTTGACAATGGGGCTCGAGAACTCATCCAGAAACTGATCGAAGTCAAGCTGTTTGCACCAATCCGCCAGATAGGAGTGCAGCTAGCTCGGAACCTATTCCCAGCGAGAGTGGATTTGGATATTCTCAACGATTTGCTGGAGGTGAGCCGAGCGGAGGATACAGAGGCAGTCAAGCGTGATCTTCTCATTGCATTCAGCACTGCTTTGGAAAAGTACACGGGCAATGTGGCCGAGCCTATCTCCGAGACTTTCGCCGTACTGATCCGCTCAATTGTCGAGATCATTGACAAGAACGATACGTGGGACAGCGGTCTTCTGGTCAAGATAACCAAGTCTTTGGGTGTAGTGTCCACCCGAACCCATCTCTTGGAGCTGTTCACCGCCAACGGTGACGCGTCGAAGAAACTGCTGACTCTTTCAGCGAAGCTTGGCGAAGCCGAAGGGCCCTCTCTCATCAAAAGTGTCAACCACAATATTGCATACATCGCGGCAAACCTCAAGACCCATAATCTATTCGTCGACGAGAGTACCATCGCAATTAGGAATGCCTAACCACTACTGCTAACAACGTTTTCGAGGGCCAGCCCTCGAGCTCCCATTGGCTCCGCTTCGCGGAGGAATAGTTCAATTCTCCGCGTCAGCGGAGCCCCAGGGGGGTCTGGGGGGCTGGCCCCCCAGGTAGTAGCTATGGGTGGAGGGATTAGATTAAATAATAGTCTCTACTTCTCTAGCGTAGTCCAGGGTGTTGGCGATGGTGGACTCCGCGGGCACGGTGGTGCTTTCCTGGTCCTCAGCTCGCGGGAAGTAAATGCGCCCGTTTCGTACATGCCAGCCCTGAGACTCGACGAACTCCTTGACCTCCTGGTCGGAAGAGAGGAAGAGCAGGTTCCGGGCGTTGGACAGGGGCAGTGACTGGTAGACGTGCTCGGAGCACAATGCAATCTCGCTCCGCACGGTGGAGACCAGCGACTCGGCGAGGATGGCGAACTCGGGCGACGGGAACTCGCTCTCCTGCGTCACAGCGCGCCACACTTTATCGTACGACCCTTCCATGAGCCACCGCTCGAGCTTTATCGGGTACGACAGATATGGGTCGCTCTCTGGGTTCTCGAGCGTCTCCAGCTCCGTGTGGAACTCGGCAATCTCGTTCTTGGCCACCAGCAGCAGCAAATACAGCGCCACCAGCTTGTTCTCGTTCTCGGATGGCGGGATCCCCAGCTCCGGCGCGTAGAACGGCCTCACCTGGGCAATCAGCCGGCTGATCTCGGCCTCCTGGCGGTTCTGGATGGCCACAAGCACGGCGATCTCGAGCAATTGCCGCGTCGCCAGCAAATCGTTCTTGGGGGCGCTCTTGTTCGGTACAATGAGGTTGGCCTTTGCCAGCTCGAGCTTGATCTTGGGCAGAAGCGACTGAGCCCGCTCGAAGCTGCCCTTCTCGTACTCGCTAATGAATTGCTTCGAAACGCTCTCCAATGCCGACATTCTCTCTCTTCTATCTCTCTGTCAGTCGGGTTTACAGTACACTCGACGCTCGATGTGTGTCGTCCGTCGTTTGGGTGTGCCACCGCCGTGCGGCTTTTTGACGTGGTGCTCCGCGCGAGGGTGTTGGGAAGAAAGGACGTGGAGTACGCGTAGCATGCAGCGTCCCGCGTAGTCCTTGTCACGCAGTTAAACGCCGTCCCCCCTGACCATCATCTGCTCCGCTGCACATCACCACAGCAAGCATGAATTGATGCACCCAGTGGACAAGTTTGATATATATTTGGTTGCCAACTTGCCAATTCCTACTGGGATGTGCGTAGTATTAGTAGTGTTACCTGGGGCTCCGCCCCAGACCCCGTAGTTGGGGGGATACCCCCCAAACCCCCCGTTCTCAGCCTTTTCTCGGCAGAATGGGTGGCAATTGATAATATCGGCTGACAGGAAGATCCATACAGGAAACGGCTATAACTAGTGTAGTAGTAACATTAGTATAGTGGTATGACGGTTACATATACAGTAGTAATTATGTAGCGTATGTAATTGTACCTGGGGCTCTGCCCCAGACCCCGTAGTTGGGGGGGTTGCACCCCCCAAACCCCCCTTTTACCAGGAAGATCGAAAGCGAGCTCTAGTAACCGCTTATGAGGCTCAATTGATGGCAATTAACGACAATTACCTGGAAAAAATGGCGAGATAGACGGCCAATTGCCGCCGGACCATAATGAGCGGCGCTTAGTAAGCCATTATGCAAGCCAACCGGTGCGTGTTACGTCACCGCGGCACACCCCACCACGCCAATTTTCGAGGGCCCGCCCAACCCACGACGCAGCCATTGGAGCTGGAGAATCGCCTACAGATTAGCTTTGGTTTGCTTATCTGGGAATACGGTTTAGGGGAAATACAGTGTGTCGCGATGACGGATGTAGCCAAGGAGCCGTCAAACCCCATGAAGCTGTCGGATTCGACCAGCGTGAGCAAACGAAGCAGCAACTCGTCCCTGAGCTACGAGACCCCTTCTGCCTCTCCGAACCGGGCTGAGCCCAAACCGGGAAGCCACAAGAAGAGCAAGAACACTCCGGGGGGCTCTGCGAGCGGCGAGGAGACCACAGCGGACCACGTAAAGGCGCTGGCCAAGGCCAAGATCGCCAGCGGAGGCGCTACCAGTGCCTTGCAGCAGCACAACAAACACAACCAGCACCAGCATCACCATCACGGGCATGCCCACAGCTACACGCCGGTCAAGCACCAGCACTTCTCAAAGCAGGACTGCCACCACCTGGGCAAGGCGGGTGAGGCGGAGTCCGATCTCGACGACACAGAGAGCGAGGGCGGAACCAGCGAATCAGAGGCGGAAGGAGAGGATGGCGAGACTAAGCTCGACGAAGAGGACCTCGAAGACTACTGTAAAGGAGGGTACCACCCGGTCAAGATTGGAGAGACGTTCAAGGAGGGGAGGTACATCGTAGTGCGTAAGCTGGGGTGGGGCCACTTCTCGACTGTGTGGCTCGCCCAGGACCGCGAGCATGAGAACCGCCATGTAGCCCTAAAGGTCGTGCGGTCCGCCTCGCACTACACGGAGACGGCGCTTGACGAGATCAGCCTACTCCAGCGTATTGTCGAGGCGAACCCGGAGCACCCGGGCCGGAAGCACGTAGTCAGCTTGCTGGACAGCTTTAAGCACGTAGGCCCCAACGGGACCCATGTGTGCATGGTGTTTGAAGTGCTTGGAGAGAACCTTCTCGGGCTCATTAAGCGGTACAATTACGAGGGGATCCCCAAGGAACTGGTCAAGCAGGTCACTAAACAAGTGCTTCTCGGTCTGGACTACCTCCACCGGGAATGTGGAATCATCCACACCGATCTCAAGCCAGAGAACGTGCTCATTGAGATTGGAGACGTAGAGGCTGTCGTGCGCGAAATCAAGCGAGAAGAGGCTGAAAAGCGGAAGCTCAAACGCCAGAAGGGTAGCCAGCGGCGACGTAGCAGCGAAGGAGCGCCTGGAGCCAAGACTCCGACGCGCCACAGCCGGCTGTCGCGACGCAGTTCGGTCATCACGGGCTCCCAGCCGCTCCCAAGTCCCCTGAGGTCCTTCTCTACTGAGTACTTCTTTGGCGGAGGAGGCACTAAGAGCTGGTGCTCTACGCCCGCTTCAGGGTCTTCTGCAGCCAGCCTGGCGAGCAAAGACCAATTGCCTCTGGAGGGTCAGCTTGAGTCGATCAACATTTCTAACTCGACGGCCGACTCCAAGTGGGACGACCTTATCTCTGTCAAGATTGCTGATCTCGGAAACGCGTGCTGGGTCAATCGCCACTTCACCAACGATATCCAGACGCGGCAGTATCGCGCGCCCGAAGTCCTTCTGGGGTCCTATTGGGGCGCGAGTGCAGACATTTGGAGTATGGCGTGTATGGTGTTTGAGCTGCTAACCGGTGACTATCTGTTTGACCCGCAGAACGGGTCCAAGTACTCGAAGGACGACGACCACATCGCGCAGATCATTGAGCTGCTGGGGCGCGTCCCGGCGCAGGTGCTGCTCACGGGCAAGTGGTCGAGCGAGTTCTTCAACCGTCGCGGCGAGCTGCGCGCTATTCAGAAGCTCAAGCCGTGGGCACTTCGGGACGTGCTTATGGAAAAGTATTTGTACTCTGAGCAGGAGGCCGAGCTTGTCGCCAGTTTTTTGTTGCCCATGCTTGAGCTCAATCCCAAGAAGCGTGTCGACGCCGGCTCCATTTCCAACCATGCGTGGGTCAGCGAAGCCCGTGGCCTCGAGGACATTAAGGTCGACCGCGAACTGGGCTCTAACGGCAGCGACATTGACGGCTGGGCGACGGAGGTTAAAAAACGATAGAAAAGACCTTTTTATCCCTTTGACGACTTTTTGATGACTATTTTTATATATTCTCTACATATGATGATATGATTTCCCGTTCACCTTCTCCGCGTCTTCGCGAGGCTACGCTCGAGCATTGTCCTAAGATAATGTATTGATAATTGGTGCCACTATTTAACTGCTACTCTAAAAATTCTTCAACTCCCCATAGTATTTACGAACTCAGACGTAGCTCTTTGGAGAGATCCTGCACTTTTCATAACTCGAAGTTCACCACTACCCCATGCATCAATTCTAGGCCGGCCAAATGATTTGCCGCACTCCAGTGACAGTCAAGCAAGCCAATTACTTATCATAGTTCAGTAAGACCACGAGTTTGCTCGAAATAGACGTAATAGCCAATGATAAATGATGCGATATGGTTCGGCTACCCATAGAAAAATTTAACTCGTGTATTCAATGCTGAAAGGTTCACACTAGACGAAAGGAATCTCTACTTAATTCTGTCGATATAGCCCCATGCCATCAGCGTATTAAACGTTTAACAATTGCATTAAGCAGTCTTTTCTGGAGGAGCTCTCTAGTTAATGGTATGCGATACACATGTCTGTTGATCAGGATAGCACGTCAGAAAGCAGCAATCACATCGATATACCAGTAGATATGTAGCGCATATATAAAGTGCTGAACTATGCAGTAGTCCCCCCCACTCCCCCACAAAATACTATGCCTTCGAGTATCCCCCACCCAAGCGGAGCGGTGCTCTCGAATAATGTAGCGGATCCGGAGTAGCAGGCGGCCCGAAGACCGCAGTGTTCGATAAGTCGTTTAATCTTCGAGGACCGATGAAGTACTATATAAATGGCCGTTTACCTAGCTGAAATGTGAAATAAAATTCTTATAAACAAACAGAATTGAAAATGTCTCCGTCAATTGCTACTCAGCCACAAGTAAAGGCTAATGCTACCGCGTTGAAGGCCGCTGTTCGAGAGAAGATTCAGACCTCTCAAGAAACTAAAACCCTGCTGAAGGAGGTCGAAAAAGGTCTCTTTGGCGAGAGCGCTGTCGCAAAGATCTGGGGCGTTGCTTCTGCTCAGCTCGACAAGCCTCATCCTCCGACTGAAGCCGTCCAAGTGTCCCGTGGGCGGTATATCACCAATCCAGTCGACGACTGGACTGCTGGCTTCTTCCCCGGTTCCATTTACACGCTCATTGAGCGATACAAGAACCATCCTGACCGCTTCCCGTCCGGCAAGATTGATACTCTCAAGCTGGACTTTGCTGGGCGATGGTGGGCCAGCTACCTTGAGCCTCAAGTGACTCGAACTGACACTCACGACCTGGCGTTCGTCATTGATCCAGCATTGAGAAGAGAGTACGAGGTACAGGGCACTAAGAAAGCCCGAGAGCAGGTTATTACAGCGGCATACTCTCTGGCTTCGCGATACGACGAGAAGGTTGGCGTCATCCGGTCCTGGGACGAGTTCGAGACCAAGCGATTCCATCTCACCCGGGAAAAGGGCGACTATCTCGTTATCATTGACAACATGATGAACCTGGATATGCTTTACTGGGCGGCTAAGGAGACCGGTGACCTGACCCTCTCTACCATTGCGACCAACCATGCCAAGAAGGCCGCCAAAGACTTCTTTCGACACCCAGAGCATTCGACCTACCACCTTGTCGTTTACAACGACCAGACTGGTGAGGTGCGACACAAGTACACTGTGCAGGGTTACGCTGACGAGAGCATCTGGAGCAGAGGACAAGCGTGGTCGATCAATGGATTCGCCCAGTGCTACCTGTGGACTGGCGACAAGGAATTCCTCGGAACATCCAAGAAGGCTGCCGAGGTCTTTATGAAGCGACTCAGCTCGGACTACGTTCCAGCGTGGGATTTCGATGCACCAGATGCTGACAAGGTCAAGGACGTTTCTGCGGGCATGATTGCTGCGGAGGGTATGATTAAGATCTTCAAGGCCACCAAGGAGGAGAAGTACTTGACGGATGCTCTTCGAATTGTCAACGGTTGCCTTAAGGGCCATGCTGCAGGTGAGGCCAAGCTCAATGAAGACGGTACCGTTGAGCTTGGTGAGGATGATGTGATCTTGCTAGACTCTACCATGTTTTGGAACAATGATGCCCCTGATATTTACCGAAACTCTATGCATGGTCTTGTCTATGCTGACTACTACCTTCTTGAACTGGGTAACATGCTGCTCGACTTGGGCTTGTATTAGTGCAACTTTTTTTTAATACGAGCTATATATTAACTTCAGATAGATATGTTTAAGACAATAGGAGGCAAAATTTAGAGAGCTCGAGTCCAGATACCTGCAGTTAGTAGGCACCACTTTTAGGCAAATGAACTTTAACGTGTAGCACTGAAAGCAAAAAAAGATATAAACAATCCGCACACGAGGAGCGATGTATCGGAAAACCAATGCTAATTGAATCGTCCTCATTGAAAGGGCTTACATGGAAGGTTTGGTAATTTCTGCTATGGATAATACAACAATTCGCCCTCCAAGCAGCGTACACGCTAATCCAACTAACCCGAAGGATAACGAACCTTTTGAAGGACTAATATATGCTTAATGGAGAATTCGAACCCTTAAAGATGAAGTTCGGTTTACTATGGTACCGTCTGCAAGCGCCACCATCTGGACATGCAACAGCTTCAGAACCGGGCAATGCGGCCGATGGCAACTACACCAGAAGGAGTTTTGATTGAGATTGATTGATAAACAGGTAGAACCCTTCGCGCAGCGGAGCCCCAGGGGTGTTTGGGGGGACTGGTCCCCCCAATTGCACTACATCGAGAGTATTCGAGGGCCAGCCCTCGAGCTCCCGTAGCTCCGCTTCGCGGAGGAGAATTCAATTGAAACAGGTAGAACCCTCCGCGCAGCGGAGCCCCAGGGGGGTTTGGGGGGACTGGTCCCCCCAATTGCACTACATCGAGAGTATTCGAGGGTCAGCCCTCTAGCTCCCGAGGCTCCGCTTTGCGGAGGGGCCCCCCAATTGGTGATCTCAAAAGCTCAAAAGTCGCCTGTTTTCGCTGCGGCAGCAATAAATGTTGAGGGGTGCACGGCGTGCAGAAGTGGACGCATCTGGAACCTTCGGCGGCAATAACCCAAAAGGCGCGGCGGACCCAAATCAAATCACACCTTGGCAAAGACTAACCTCCACGCGATACGAAAAGGACAAGATGGTGCACACGCTATTTCCATTTGGTAAGTGAAGAACTGGAGAGATGAATTGAGCGAGACTAACAGAGTCTTGTATAGTTTACTGGGCACAGCGATCCAATGCCACTGATGAGGCCAAGAATGTCATCTTCCTCACGATCATCTTGAACGACATGAAGAACGAGAAGGTCGAGCTTGAGAGTGACCACCTTAAGTTCGAGTCTGCTTCCGAAGATGACGACAAGAACTACGCGATCAAGATCAATTTCTTTGACGAGATTGACGTGGACAAGTCGCACCAGCACTCTACTGGGCGGGGTCTGTTCTTGGTGCTGCAGAAGAAGAACAAGCAGGCCGAGTACTGGCCGCGATTGACCAAGGAGTCCGACAAGCACCCGTACATCAAGACCGACTTTGATAAGTGGGTTGATGAGGACGAGCAGGAGGAGCAGCCAGAGGAGGACCCACTCTATGGTGCCGGTGCCGGTGCCGGGGGTATGGGCGATCAGTTCGACCTGGCCAAGCTGAGCCAGCAGTTGGGCGGTGTTTCGCCAGACAATATGATGAACCTGTCTGGTCTTAGCGATGCTTCAATTGCGGGTTCTTCTGCCAGGCCAGAGGATTTGGAAGAGGAAGAGGAAGAGGAGGAAGAGAAGAAGGAGAATTAGACCATGTGTGTATATTTGCAGAGATACGGGGTTTGATCTTCCTGTTCATACAATATTGTACCGTATTCAATCAATTGGCCCATCAGCCACTAGTTGTTGATCTATCAATAAATTCACGGATCTCGGTC
Source organism: Blastobotrys vanleenenianus (assembly GCF_965637985.1). Taxonomy (NCBI): domain Eukaryota; kingdom Fungi; phylum Ascomycota; class Dipodascomycetes; order Dipodascales; family Trichomonascaceae; genus Blastobotrys; species Blastobotrys vanleenenianus. The sequence goes on from NW_027481821.1 coordinate 21,872, forward strand.
TATCAATTGACATCTGCAAGTCGTCCTTGCTTTGCCAGTGGGCTTATTCCGTGCTGAATTCTATACGACTTTTATTAGTCTAGTCATAAATGTTTGGTCGTAACTTGAGGCAGTTTGCTTGGCTGTCAATTGGACTCTACAGGATATTCTCGCTTTGTTAATTAACCTATGATGTTCTTCCGCTGTATCCTCTGCGATCTTATCAGAGAGATAGTCGCTAAATAGATTCGTTATAGGCCGGGAATTGCCAAGTACTTGCATCGAATTAAAGCTGGCTAAGAAGTAGGGCTTATTAAAAACAATGGAACGCCTGAACAGGCTTTATTAATCGGCCTATACAGTCTTCTACTGTATCTTGTAGGGTCTTGTCCGTCTATGGCGATAGTTCTTCAATTCAAAGTGTTCATTGGGTCACCACATTGCCGAATACTTGAGGTTTAAAAGAGAATATATTTGATTTAGTATAAACGATAAGGGACTATATAAAGTGTGGGTTAGAAGTTCATACTTGGGACGCCGCACCGAGCCGCGCGAACTGCGGCTATGTAGTACCCACAGCAGAACCGGACATAGATTATTGCTCTCTTTCTCATCATGGTACATGTTATCTCCAGTCCACTTTCGTAAAATCCAGTAGGGCTTTTGTTGATACTATCGCTTGATATACCACTCTATAAGCAGTCGTAGGCGATACCATAGCTGCAAGCCCTCCGCGAAGCGGAGGCACGGGGGTCTGGGGGCTGGCCCCCAGAAAAGATGACAAGCTATTAGGTCAGTTAATGTATTACCGGTACTAAGTACTTTTTCATGCAGAGATAAAGGGGTAAAGGGAGGGGGCATCTATTCGTTACTTTCGTCAGCCGGAGTCTCATCCTGCTCGTCTTCGACTCTTCTTCGTAGGGCAGTGAAGTCCCAGGAATCCGACTCGTCTTCCTCGTCCTCGTCCTTGTATTTGCCGCTGAGGAAGATCTCTCTGCCCGACAGCTGCTTCGAGGAGTCCTTCTTCTTGGCCTGGCCCTCCTTCTCCTTAAGCAGGCGGAGCTTTTCGTCACGCTTGCGCTTCCACTCTGTGAAGGTGTCGATGCTCACCGGGGTGAGGTTCTTGGGCAGCTTAGCACGCTCCGTCTCGACCAGCTCCTCAAGCGTGATCTGCGGCTCATTAGCAGCAGCCTCCCGCTCGAGCCGTCGCTGCTCCTTCGTCTTGAGCACGAACCCTGGCGGCAGCGAGTGACGGTACTTGCACTTGTCGCCGCCGTTGGGGCAGGCCCAAAACCAACCGTACTTGCCGTTCTCGACCGCCTCAATGAAGTGCTTGCACACAATATCCGTGGTCGTCTGCGGGTTGCCGTGCTTCGACATGACGACGCTACGCAGCTTCTCCTCGTCCCAGTCGTCCATCGTGTCCTTCTCCTTGGCCTCACGGTCATCAGCGTAAAGGTCTTTCTTGGCGGCCTTGCGCTCCTTGGTCAGATCGTGTGAGAACTTGCAGTTCTTGCCCTTGGTGCAGGCGCCCTGCTTGAAGTATATGCACACGACGCTCTTGGGGTCGACTCCAAACGGAACTTTCTGGGCGGGCTTGAACAGAGCTGCGACTTCGGCCCTGGCCGCCTCAGCCGCCTTCTTCTCAGCGGCTTTTCGCTCCGCTTCGGCGATCTTGCGCTTGTCAAGAGCGGCATTTTTGGTCTGGGCTTCCACTTGTTGGACGAATCGCTGGACTTTGGCCGACTTGTTTTTGTTCTTGAGGCCGAAAGTCTTGTCAGCGGCCTTCTGGGTCTGCTTGGTGGCCTTGTTCTTGGTGCTCTCCTGCTGCTTCTTCTTCGGGGGCATTTTTGCTTTGGTTTCTGTGTGGCTGTCGACTTGGCAAATCAGTCCTTTGCCGGGGCCGATTCTTTAATTTTTCACCGCCATTTGTCGCATGCTGTGATTTACGCCATCATCAGCGGCCGCCCTTGGAGACTTAAGGGGGTCAGAACCGAGTTGATCCAGGGGAATGGAGCTAATTCGACTAGTTTAGAGTTATTAGCCAGGTTATTTTATCTTGTATAGTTGGTTATTTTTGTTATAGTCGGCTCTAATGGCCGTTATTCATGACTTCTTACGAAGTTCACCATGCGTAGAGATGAGCACGACTGTTATATAAACCCTCGCCCCGACCTCTGGGAAGACCCTTTTCTTCCGCGTGAACTGTATCGTAATACGTGTAACAGTAGCTTAGTGGATACCAGAGGATACCGTAGTTGTGTGTGTAGTATTGGATACCAGTAGACAATACCGTAGTTCATATTCTGCTACAACAAAATTCCACCGCTAAGTTACTAAGAAAGGTGGATTGTAAACCTTCGTCGCGATTACAAGTCATTACAGTCGCTATTACTAGAGATCTAACATCCTCTCTCCTTCGTCAAGTTATTAGAGGTGGACACTCCTTCGCCAAGTTCTTAAAGGTGGAAATTACCCCGCTAGCTTACTAGTGAAAGGCGGAAAAAGATCGTAAATCTCCACTTCTCAGTAACTTAAAAGCTGGAAAGGATCATAAAATCCACTGCTAGTGACTAGAGAAAGGTGGAAAGTCCTCCGCAAAGTTACCAAGAAAGGTGATTAGAGAATGTTAAAACGCGAAGTTCAACGAACCATTGGAAAGCGACTGCTCCATTGCGGTGTAACCACCAATGCGCCATTCACAAACACTCATCACCAACTAAGAATGAAGAATGCGCGTAGAGGCGGATACCACCTGGCATTTGGAGCTGCCGCCGTGCTGCTGACCGGGTCCTACGTCGCCCTTACTGGACGGTCGGCCATTGCCAGTGAGGCTCCCGGCGGATCGCCCAGCTTCACGTCCTCTGCGACTTTTGGGGTTCCTAGAGCCACTGGTAATGGAAAACACAGCATTTCTATGCTCTCCCCAGCCCAGGTCTCGTCGTGGATCCGCGAAAACGAAGAAAGCTACCTCGTGGAGCGCGGGAAAGGCGTAGTGCGGTACGACGTCAGCCAATTGGCCAGTAACAACCCCATTGAGGACGATCGCAGCGAAAGAACTGTCCAAGTGCCCATTCTCACGGGCGGAGACGAGCGTGTCTCGTCCGATTGGATGTTCTGGGGCGTCTACGACGGGCACTCCGGGTGGACTACCTCTACCAAGCTGCGCGAGTCGCTCATCACGTATGTTCTAAACGAGCTGGACAAGGTTTACAAGCGGTCCTCGCCCAATTCGAGCTACCGCCTCGTGCCATCCCCAGAGACCATTGACCAGGCAATCCAACAGGGGTTCCTCAGCCTCGACGATGAAATCGTCAACAAGAGCATAGACAAGCTTCTGCGGGGAAACTCAACCAAGGCGGGCGCTACTGAACTGATCGCCCCAGCTCTGTCGGGCTCCTGTGCTCTTCTGGCGTTTTACGACTCGAATTCGCGTGATATGCGGGTCGCTGTGGCCGGAGACTCGAGGGCGGTGCTCGGGTCGCGGGATGAGAACGGAAATTGGACTGCCCGGGCGCTGTCGACGGATCAGACGGGCTCAAACGAGGATGAGGCTGCCCGAGTGCGTGCCGAGCACCCGGGCGAGGAAGCGACGGCCATTCGCCACGGTCGTGTGCTGGGGTCGCTCGAACCCACCCGGTCTTTTGGCGATGCGCGGTACAAGTGGACTCGAGACATTCAGAACCGTGTATCGCAGGCCTTCTTTGGGCGGCGAACGCCCCAGGAGTTGAAGACTCCTCCATACGTCACGGCCAAGCCCGTTGTCACTACAACCAAGGTCTCCCCCGAGAAGGGCGATTTCATGGTCATTGGCTCGGACGGACTGTTTGAGCTGCTCTCCAATGAAGAAGTTGTCAATCTGGTGGCTCAATGGATGAGGGTCAGGCAGCCAGACATGTTTTCTGCGACCACCTCCCCACAGGGCTCGCCATCGGTGTGGTCCAAGCTGTTTGGGTCGCGCAAGGACCCGAATGCCATTCACGTCGAGGACGTTTCGAATAACAAGGACTCGATGAAGCAGCCCATTAGACGGCGGGCCGGCGCTGTGCCGCATTTCACTGTCGAAGACGAGAATTGCGCTACGCACCTAATTCGAAACGCGCTGGGCGGTGCCGACCAGGAGCAGGTCTCAATGCTGGTGTCCATACCCAGCCCACTGGCCCGTAACTACCGTGACGATCTTACAGTGACGGTTGTGTTCTTTGGTGAAGGCGACACGGAGCCTAATGATAACGGGGCGGTTAAGGTCAACCAGGCCGCCACGCGTAACAACCTGCGTACCAAGAGCAAGTTGTAAACCCCTATACTCTTTTTTTGATAGATGTTGTATAATCTATGACTAACGATGTACCAATTCATCTCCTCTATTACCTATTCCTCTGTATTCTTTTACAAGTGAGCTTTAGATCACGCCAAGCCAAATACTGTAGGCCGGCTCAAGCTCCCGTAGCTCCGCTTCGCGGAGGAATATTCAATTGAAACAGGTAGAACCCTCCGCGCAGCGGAGCCCCAGGGGGGTTTGGGGGGACTGGTCCCCCCAATTGCACTACATCGAGAGTATTCGAGGGCCAGCCCTCGAGCTCCCGTAGCTCCGCTTCGCGGAGGAGTATTCAATTGAAACAGGTAGAACCCTCCGCGCAGCGGAGCCCCAGGGGGTTTGGGGGGACTGGTCCCCCCAATTGCACTACATAGAGAGTATTCGAGCTCCCATGGCCCCGCCTCATGGAGAAGATAGTTCAATTTAAGCTAAAGCATGACCTTGAGGGTCTGGGAGGCCTCCCAGGACTGGCCTGGCTGGAGAGAGGTCCACTTATCAACGGAGCCGGTCTCGACACAGATCATGTTCTTGTAGCCGTCCTTTGGATAGAAGTCGCCAAGGCCATTGGCCTTCTCGATCCATGGGTTCCACACAACAACATCCGGAAGGTTCTTTCGGTCCACGACGTGGAACAGCTGGGTATCGCCCGACTTGATGGTGACATTTCGAGCGTCCGGCACGCCCCCGTATACTCGGTCAACTTCCTGGGCAATTCTCACCTCAGTAGACTCGGCCGAGTAGTTGGTTTTGGATACTTTGTCCGTAACGGCGGCTCCCTGGAGCCCGTCGACGGAGACCTTGTCAACGTCCGGAATGCGGAAGTAGGTATGGAAGAGTACGTTGAACTCAAATGGCTTGCTGTCCGTGTTGTCAACAGTCAGCTTCGTGACTAGCGCGTTGTCCTGGAGCACGACGGTGTACACGAGGCTGAAGTCGTAAGGCCAGGCCGCTCTGGCCTCCTCCGAGAGGTATTCTGGGCCCAGGCCAAACTGCACCGTAAGAGGGCTCTCGGAGACCTGACCGAGGAGTTCCCACACGTGGTTTCTGGCGAACCCGTGCTGGGGCAATTGGGCGCAGGGGCCCTCGGTGGCCTTGCCAAAAACGGGGAAGACGAGCGGGATGCCTCCTCGGACGGCCTTGGTCCCGTCAAGCACGGCCTTCTCGGAGAGGAAGAGCTGTTCCTTGCCGTTGACGGTCCAGGAAAGTACGGTAGCACCGTACTTGAGGATTCGCACGGTCGAATTGCCCGAGCTGAGCACAACTTCGTTGCCGGTATCGTTCACGCCCATTTTTTTTTTTGATCTTATCGAAAGGTTGGTACGGTAATGCGGGACATCTCCGTCCCATAAATGTGACACGATCCACCCCAGCTAATTCAGCTGGCCTTAACCAACTTTTCCTTGGTTGGAATTGACTGTTCTCTGTGAATAAATTGGGCTTTTTAGTACCACAGAATGTTGGTCCTGGGGCTTATCCCTGGGTTAGTAGAGTGCCCAATGTTGATGTTACTACTTATGCGGCTTATGCGGCTTAACCACCGTGCGCAAGTTTCGTGAATTGCAGAATAAATTTGTAGAAGAAAATAACATAGCTTACAGCCTTGCTCTGCCCGTCCTTCCCAGATTGGAAGAAGTTGTTGGGGTATTTGCCTCCTCCAACAGCATTAGGAGTTTTCGTCAGAGAAGATAGAATTTTATCCATTTCTTTCCTCCGTGAGACGGTTACCGTATCGCGAAGGATGTTGCACACCGTTTTCACACTATTGACATAGGCCATGTGCATCAAATCTGGCTGAAATGACCAAGGGAATATGATCGAATTAAGCTCCAAGAAACAAGAATAGCCATTAGTTCCCAATTCGTCCGGTTCTTCTGGAAGGGGCTCAGGTAAGAGACAATCAATGTGCCCTTCATGGGTACGGGCTGGATGATGCTAATAGCTTTATTGGAGACCCCTTAAGCCTTCTTTGAGGAATTGGTAGATCCATCTGCGCTGGGGTTATCATCAGTGGCATACTTCCTGTAGCAACATCGACGCGGCTTACTGCAATCGTGGGCAGGCACACCCATGAGGTAGGCGGTTGCAGGCATATTACCACTGACGACAGTGAGATGAACTTTAACAGTGATTGAAGTCTCAGTATATGCGTCCCATACGTCGCGCAGGCCGTTGACACTCAAGTCAATGAACTCATCGACAATAACGCTTAAGAATGAGTTAACTCCTTTGGTGATGTCGTCTCGCCGCCTTCCGAAATTCTCGTGGTCCCTCACCCTCAGCTATAGCCTTTTATGCAAAGTAGTAGAAGCCAACATCAGACTCCCATTCTTTATCGGCATTATCGGGCCCGATATCTAGCGGTTGATCCGGATTGCTAAAGTCCCTGCGCTCGGGGAATTCCAATACAATCTGTTTGTATCTCTCCTTATCTATCTTCTTGACGGTTTCGAGCAATACACCACGAGCATAGTGCCAAACCAGAGCTGGTAATTCAGAACACGTGAAATAGGTTCTGAGGACCCGCCTATACCCGTCAATTGGGTCAAGATCTGGTTGTTCCAAGTGTTCAATGAGCAAATCCAACATCTTAGTAAAAAGCTCAGCTGGAATGCAGCTCGGTGTCAATTTGCTCTCATCCTAGAAAACACCACCTTGCTGTGGCTGAACCATTCGCTCAAAATCTTCTTTTCCCAGATCATCTCTTGCAAATTCATTTCGCAGTCTCTCCCGTTCTTGAGCGGTATCAAAATGGTACATGTTCGGAACTTGATTTGCAAGCCATGCATTTACTGACAGCTAGGCTACGAAGATCCAATTGATGCCATTGTCTACGAGCTCCTGATTGACTGTATGGAGCGGCACTTATATTCTTACGTCACCAATTACAGTATTAATGTAGTACAGAGGTATACAGATCAAGATGGCCAAATTGCTCAGCGTTCCCTCCAACAGCTCACATCCGACCACCTCGGCATGCAGAATTTCCGTCAATGCGTCTTTGATGAATATGCGTATATGTTCGAACGCCTCTGCGAACAAGAGAGGATCCAATCATTCGATTATCTCATCCAGCGACTGCTAAAAGGTATGTCAAAAAAATCACCATAAACATGAGTCTGACAGAGCTGTGCTGCAGTTGCCATGGCAACCATGTTCGAATGTGAGAGCTCCCAATCGAGCGAACATAAAGATCCATGCCAATGGGCCCAAGGGGTGGTATTCAGCGAGCCCAAAGGTGCCTATCTCGAGCGGGCCACCAGCCAATCAACGTCCTGTACCAATGTAGCAGTATATAGATGATTAGTGCGACTAAATTTGAACTGGCAATGTACCATTTAGATCGATTAACTCTATTGATACGGTAGGTAATACTTTGACGTGCATCTGGTCAGTCGCCCTTCCCAATGTGGTCATACCACTTTTACCGCCCATTTTTGAGCGGCATGCCGACAATTTGGGCTGGTCGAAAGGTTCGAACGCACGTGAGCCAGTCATGTAGACAAATCACGTAACCACATAGGGTGCCCCCCAATCAAGTTTGTGAGACAATATATAACCTGCCTAAATCTGTTCTGGTGCCTAAAAAATTTAAGTAATTAAGAAAAAGAATTAAATTGGGGAGGGACCCACCCTATTTGGTTACGATGAAGGCCCATGTGGTGCCCTATGTGGCTACGTGCTGTACATATTATCAGCAGGCATTTCTATGGTTATACAATGGGAGTTGTATAGCCTCTCAAACTCCCCCCGAGGCTCTGTTCGCACAGTTACTCTTCATAAAGTTGCTCGAGTTGGTTGATTGCTGTCCTTTATTGCGATGATTTACTTCAGAACGGGGGGTTATCAATGAACCAATCCCATTGTTCTGCGCTCATATAAACTCCTTTACCAGAGAAGAGAGCTCCCCTCGGAACGTGAAAATGTCTAGAAAGCTTATCAAGCCGTTAGCCGTCTACTCTATGCGGCTGCGGACTTAGAAGTCCCCCATTACAGTACGTAGGACATAGAGATGCAATGATCCAGAGGGGATAGGGAAGTTCTTTCCACAGGAGAGCCCCGTCACCCCACTTGTGGCTACAGAATTCGCCGAAATTAGGCTACAAATGAGGCAAAATTACAAAGCAGTAAGAGTAAGCGGTCCCGCGATGAACTGACGTTTCGATACGCATGTACTATGCACATTATCGCCTACCGCGGAATACGAAGAGAGAAGTTCGGAGAGAAGAGTTCGGATCCCGGAGCCCGGCCCGAGAGTTACTGAAAAATATTCCGTTGGGCTGATAAACTATATACATTAGGTTGTCGAAAAATGGCACAGCATGACAACCAAAATCATGGATATGCAAACGGCCTCCTCCTGTAGTAGTTGCTTCCAGGCGGGGGATATGCGAAGGTGGTGATGTTTGATTTGTAAGCCCGTACAGTCGCATATTACATGCTGATAGGCTTGTGTCTTGCGGAGTGGAAACAACGAAAAGAAAAAATTTATGACTTTCCAAGGGCCCATATAACTGCCAGTAAATCAACCCGGAGAATTTTGATATTTTCAACTGTTTGGATATTGAAATATTTGGTGTGGGTGGCCCGAAGAGAGGGAAAAAAAAACCGTTGTTGAACAATACCATTGTTAAAGCCCATAGTAAAAGCCACAGTGCACCGCCATAAAAGGGTAGATCAATTGCGAAATATCGCCGGTCGATGGTGAAAAGTGGCTTTTTTTCTCTCGTATAACCGAACACAAGAAAGGGAAATCCCGTATTAAATGAGAGCCCGTAACGGTGATGAGTTCTCGGTAGGGATTATAGGAGATGGCCCGAGTGCCATACTTCTATCGTACCTGCTGAGCGGGAATGTGCCCTACTACGACCCCGAACCGTTTGGCCCACACCCGGACAGTACACTGGATAGTTTGCTCGGGGAGGAATACGTTTATCCACACAAGTCGCTCCTCGAGGCGGTCAATGACACGAGGATTACTGAGTATCTGAGGACATCGTATAGTTCGTTCTACTCGTCGGAGATGCTGGCCATCAATTTGCTGGTAGACACGCTGGTATCCTCCGACGAGACAAGCTATCTAAGCCTCCGCACGAAGCAGACCCGGATTAAGTTTGTCAAGGATGCCTCAAGGCAAGTCTCGCACCGAGTGTTTGGGCGCAATGGCGCGTCTGGTGGGCAGTGGGCCTCAGATCATCCTGAAATTGACGACCCGGCCCACCGGTGCCTCAGCTATGCAGAAATGCTCTCTTTGCCCGAGTATACATTCACGCAGTTCTATTTGGAGGCGTTCAGCACTCCTCTGCCTGATTTTTACCGGCCGACTCGGGCAGAGGTATCGCAGTACTACGCACTTTATCCGTCCAAAGTCGGCATTGAACACAACTTTGTCCACCATGCCGCTGTAACTGATGTTTCGCCATTGCCAAAGGGTGAAACTTTAAATGGTGAAGGCGAGCTAATTCGAGTCACCTATGAAGATGGTGGTAATGCTAAATCAGTTGTGGTATCCCGCGTTGTTTTGGCAACAGGCATCTTCGAGCGCCAGAATGAGCTCGACTACGACTACCTCCAGCGGCCAGACTCCCTTGCATTCCAAGACTTCATCACCAAACTTACCCAACTAAAAGGAGATGCCGCGTCAACCGTGGATATCCCATCCTACACAGTGGTGCCTCCGCTGGCGACTCCTCCAGACGAAAGCGACTACGAGGCTCTCACCAACGACGTCAGGAAACCAACGCTGGTCCTGGGTTCCGGCGTCTCGGCCGCAGAGGCGGTCGATAAGTGCCTCCAGAACCATGTCCCCGTCATCCACATCTACAAATGGGACACAAAGACCAACACCTGCCCATTACGCAAATTCCCCAGAGAGCTCTATCCAGAGTACCATCGTGTGTTCCGGCTCATGAAGCAGTACGCATCCAACTGCTGCGAGGAGTTTTCCACCCCGAACGCGGCGCCGTACCTGGGGCTTGCCAATGCCTCAGTAATCGACATGTCGTCAGACGGCCGGGTACTCCTTCGCGCAGGGAACGGCGCAGAAACCTCCCACAAAGTAGGGCTCGTCAAAGTGAGGACGGGGCGGTTCGGTTCGCTGGCGTTCCTCTCCCCGGACATCCTCTACGACGGCGGGATTGCATCGAAGCGGGTGAAGAAGTACACTATCCGCACGGACATGAGCAACTCCTCGCAGGGGACTACCTTTGAGCTAGGCAAGTCGGTCTATGCCATTGGCAGTCTCACCGGCGACACTCTCGTGCGCTTTTTGCATGGCGGGTGTCTATATGTGGCATCCAAACTTTTTGCATAGACTAATATCGTATTCTGTTGATATTTATAGACCTTACTAATACTACTTGCGAATATATTCGAGGGCCAGCCCTCGAGCTCCCGTAGCTCCGCTTCGCGGAGATATCTGTCACTATGGCCCCTATTATGCTTCTGCAGTACGTAGTGATACTTGAGGAGACCAGTTCCCCCTCCATATTCTATCTACAATCACTAGCTATTGATATCCCATGCCGACTATATTATTGATTAGTTTCGGGGCACAATGACCTAGTACCGGTAATTGAACATATAAGCTGGTGAAAACTAGATATAACTAAATTGGGGCCCTGTTTCCTCAACCGTCAATTGTTACGGTACTAGGGTAGAGTTACCTCCTACGCAGTCCCACCTTCGTTTTGTAGTGGCTCGCGCAGTGAACCACCGAAGAGGTTACCGGTGGGACTGCGTATGAGGTAAAGAGTATGAGTATGTGTATCGGATACGCTCGGGATTTGATTCCGGGGTATCCGGTTACACCACCAACTTTATACCAATCACGTACTCAATTCCGTGAATAAAGCAGGAAGGAATTGCTAAAATACTAATAATATGATATCTTGTGACCTAATTTAGCTATATAAGTCAAAGGTCTATTAGCAAACATCAACCCTTGGAGGTGCCTGTATAGCGTGTTGCTGTTGTTACACGTTAAGAAAAACTGTTACACCCTGTGAGTCTCTAGTGGAACAGGTTGGGAGTTTGTAACAAATTGTTATCACGCTTGTTGCGAACTGGGAGCGCTTGTAACGGGTCGTAACAAAGAGGCGCAAATTACAAAGAACCCATTCAACTGGTACAAGTACACTGTACAGGTTATCCAATGGGCCACTTCAACAATTGAATAGCCAAATTGCTAGATAGATAGGTAGACTTCACCAATTGAATAGCCAAATTGCTAGATAGATAGGTAAATAGATAGCAATTGCCAGAAAACATCGGCATACGGTAATATCAAATACGTTACTAACAAAGCAAAAACTAATAATAAAGAGATAAAAAATAATAATGAGATTAGCACGCACAGTTCTGCGAAGAGGCATGGGCGCCCTGGCGAGCATTGAGGTCAATCCTGCCGTCTTCCACTGCTGGCCGAGCCGCCTGCGGGCGACGGGACTCTTCGGGAATCTTATTGGCAATAGCCAAAAAAACTTCCTTCACGTTGAGCCCCGACTTTGCTGAAGTCTCAAAGAACAACAAATCCTCATCATCCGCTAACTTCTGTCCTTCCTCTGCCGCAACCTTCTTGGTTGGCGCATCCTCACCACCTTCTTCACCCTCGTCCTCCTGCTCCACGAGATCCATCTTGTTCCCTACCAATGCAATGACCATGCCTGGGCTCGCCTGCGCCTTGAGCTCATTAACCCAGTGGCGCGCTTTGATGAATGAGGCCGGCTTGGTAACATCGTACACCACCAACGCAGTCTGCGCATTCCGGTAGTACATCGGCGCCAGCGACGCAAACCGCTCCTGTCCGGCAGTGTCCCATATCTCGAACTTGATCGTCCGGTTCGGCAGACTGCACTTCTGCGTCAGAAACGCCGCACCAATCGTCGGCTCTCTATTCTCTTGGAAATCGTCGTTGACAAACCGCGTCACCAGCGATGACTTGCCCACTGCCGCCTCGCCCAGCAGCACAAGCTTCACCGTCGTCGTAGGATTCGCACTAGGTGGGTCCATCTCTTTTTTACCCTTTGGAGTTCTTTTCTGTCCGTTTCAAACTGCCCTCCTGTCTTCGATGGCAAATACCCGTTTTCTCTATCGCAACTCTCTCACTTGCCTGCAGCAGCTGATATCGTTCCTAAAGGGACCCCTCCCTCCCTCAGCCACCTCCCCCAAAGAACCCGTGGCGCGCGCGCGCGACCCACAGTTGGGACAAAACAACTTTTTAGCCGCCCGCGGCTCACGTGCGGCGCTAGTTGTACTAGCAAAGTACATTCGAGGGCCAGCCCTCGAGCTCCCGTGGCTCCGCTTCGCGGAGGAATTCAATAAAAGAATCATTCACTGAAAGTGGTTGAAGATCCAAAATCATTGAGAGATGACTCTGATTATATGACCTAGAATCCGTCCGTTTTGAGGAGATATTCTTCACTGTATTATTGAATCTGGAGAAGATACGAGCCATATCCGACTCATAAGACGTGCAGCTCTAGCATTATATGATCTGGCAGAGAATCATCCATTGAAAGTGATTGATGATCCAAAGTTACTCCGATTATTTGACCTAGACTCCGTCCGATCTGGAGGAGCGACTAAAAGACCTTCGAAGAGAAGGCAAGAGCCAGAAGCCTGGAGGAGGCATTCTTCTCAGTAACATTGAATCTGGAGAAAAAGCTATGAGCAATATCCGACTAAGCCACTAAGCACTTCTACAGACAGGCTACCATTCTCCGCGTTAGCGGAGCCACAGGGGGGTTTGGGGGGACTGGTCCCCCCAATTATACTTCTACAAGGGCTTTGCAGGAAACAGAATAATATATATATGCTAAAAGGGGAGGGTTTATCGCTCGGCGCCGCTGAGGCGGACGGCAGCGCCATACTTCTGGAGCTTGGTAAGCAAGGCGTCGCCTTCCTTGACGAGTTTCTGGTACTGGGCGTTCTTGTTGTCGGGTCGGTTGGTGACGATGATGCCGTTGACGCGGTCAATGACACAGTTGAGCTTGTTCTGGGGCACGAACTTGGAAAGGTCCGCGTCGAGGAACTCTACGGAAACGCCAAACGCGTCGGCCATACTGCGCATGCTCAATGTCTTGTACGACTCGAGCAGCTGGGCGTAGGCCTTGCGCCGCATCTCTCGCGCGAAGTACGAGCTGTGAGGCGCCAGGTACCGGTCGCGCCGTAGGAACTGCTCCTCGACATGGGCCAGTGCGCGGAAGGCCGCTGCGTACTCGCACGTGTAGAGTGAGTTGGTCAGCTCGGCGAGGCTCTCGACTTCAGGCTCTGAAGTCAGCAGCGACAGAACCTCGGGCGAGTCAATGACTTTACGCTTGAGGTCTACGCGGCCCAAAGCAATGGCACCACACACTACGGCGTACTCTACGATGCGGCTGTAAGTGGCAATCTCGGTCGACGTGAACGTAGAAAGCGAGTCAATGAGCAGATCTGCCGCCTTGGCGAACTGCCGTGTCGACATGTAGAACAGGCCGCTGTACGTCTTGAACCGGTTACGTCGCTCCCAGTCGCCTCCACGGTCAATCAGCAGCTGCACAGCATCCAGCTCCTTCTGTACGAACGGCTTGTCGTCGAAAAAGAGGCCTACGCGGATAATCGTCAGCGCAATGTCGATTTTGACCCCTGCGCTCGCCGTCTTTTCAAGGGCTTGTCGCAGAGTGCTTACCGCCTGGTCTCGATCGCCAATGCGCGCGTAGAATTCGCCCAGCTTGATCCATCCTTCGACAATGGCGGACTCTTCTTCTTCTTCCTCGGCCGACTTGATCTGAGCCTCGAGTTCCGAAACGGACTCGGCGTTCTTAGCCTTCAATTGTTCGTATAGGGCTTCGTCCCACGGGATGGACGGCAGTCCTTCGGTGTGCAGGTAGTGGTACAGCGGTGCCAGGGCTCCGTCACGGATGGCGGCTAAAAGGGCCTCCTGCTTAGCTTCGTCGGGGCCATTCTTCAGGGCAAACACGTGATCTGCCAGCTCATAATCTGGAATTCGCTCGATTATTGTCGCTCCTGACTCTGTCGTCGAACCTGTCGTCGCACTTGTAGCCATCTTCTCTCTGTCTCTCTCTATATTGGTTTGGTTCTGTGTCGCCTCGCCTTCTGTCGCCGCTGTGTGCTGTGGTGATCCTCGAAGCAGAGGGTGGCAAACGCCGCGCGCGCACGCGTTGGGAGTTTTTGTAATTCACCACGCATTATTAGTTCACTCGATATAGCGGGGAGCTCGCCTAAGAGCTCATGGAGATGAGCTGAAGGAAGGGCCGCTGGCGTTATTGAGGGGCCAGCCCCTCAAACTCCCCGTAGCTCCGCTTCGCGGAGGTTTTTGTTGCTCTAATTGCAACTGTCGGGGATTCTCTGTCAATAGCGTGCGGTGCATCATAATCTCAGACACCCGTACGGCTGGATGCGGCTTGCGAAATTCGTGCGGCAATGTCAATTGAATTCACTTCCAGGAACATATGACGTACAGCTGTATAGGGGGTATATTGCTTCTACTGAAGTTTTACAGTATATACGATACTATGTTGCGGACATAATTTTCAGCCCCTTATCCATTTTTCACCAAGTAACCATACACGGTAGCGACTGACTGCCATGTAAGCATAGGAACGGTTGGGTACATTGTCGCGGTTGCAACGGGAGTTAGCCACAGACAACGTTACAGAGGTTCCTACGTTGTAACAATGTAACGAAATTTTGGTTATGCCCCGCAAAGGGAATTTAATATTGGTCGGGAGTCACGACGTGTGCTGTTCTTGATATGAGGACGATTCGTAACGAGATTTTGTAACGCGTTGCAACGTGTAGGGAGTCGCCGGGTAACAAAACCAAAAATCTGCTATGGTTGTACTGGAAGTGCTACACCTTGCGACGGGGCAAAATGGGAGTTTCAATGAATTTTATCCACTATAAAAAAAAAATCAGCCAACAAGACTTGACTACGCAATTAGCTGAGGATTGAGAGTTGTACTTTGTAACTGGGTTTGTACGCTGCAGTGATACATAACAAAATTTGGTAAGATTGGGAGCTTACAGTGGCAACGGAGTCTGTGTACTGTAACGAGATTTTGTTACGCCTTGTTACGGAAATAGGCACTCGATTTCTCACTCCTACCCTCACTACTGTACTACCGGTACTTGAACTGTATTATAGGCTGTACAATACTATTTCTTCAACTACAGTAGTTTTGTTACAGATTGTTACGCAGGTGTAACGACAAAGTTGTTACCGTCATCCAAGATATCAAGGGTACGGGGGTCTGGGGGCTGGCCCCCAGCTACGGGAGCTCGAGGGCTGGCCCTCGAATACACTCCTCAGTGCAATGAGGGGGGGGGGGACCAAAATGGTTGCCCGACTCGAGTTCCGGATAACTCATTTACGGTAGACCAGTCCAGTGGTATGTAGCATTTGTTCAGCACTGTTGGGGGGATGGCTTGGGGGGGGGATGCCGATAAGGGAGACTCCGGAGATTACCTGTATTATTACTACCTGTACTAGTAAAGTACCCGTAGTATTACCCGTAGTCGCACATTACCCCGGAATGCATGCACTGCATATCGGAAGAATACCCAATAAGATGAGCGGGTTGAGGGTTAATCCGGTGCATATCGACAGGTTCCTCACTGTGCTGCACCGAGAGCGGCAAGGTAGGGGACCGCTTTACGCAAACCCCTCCCTCCAACAAAAAACCACTCTTAGTAGGTACGGCCGTTGTCAAACAACAACAAACCGTCATCTACTACATTTGTGCCATTGTGTAATACAACGAGTTGCTACTGTAGCAGATCCGCATCCGTCATTTTCTTCCCCTTTTTACTCGGGGCAGTTGGGCAGCGTACTGGGTAGGGTAGGGTAGGGTTCGCGCGTAACAACGGGGCCGCCTTTGGCATGGTGCAGATGTGACACACCACCGCACAAGTGAAATTTCAGTCACAAAAGCATAAAAGACCGCCTCATCCATCAGATCTAGTTTGGTTTAGCCAACTCAATTGACCTTCCGGGGCCTCTTCTAATTTATTAAACTCGTAAACT
This sequence comes from Blastobotrys vanleenenianus, assembly GCF_965637985.1. NCBI lineage: Eukaryota > Fungi > Ascomycota > Dipodascomycetes > Dipodascales > Trichomonascaceae > Blastobotrys > Blastobotrys vanleenenianus. The sequence continues at coordinate 38,191 of NW_027481821.1, forward strand.
CATAAATTTGGTACAATATGGTGAACCTGGGTCCCCGAAAGCCACCTTCGCGAAAGGGCTCGATGGCCGATGTGCCTCGAGACCTCATGGCACAGATCGAACACCTCGAAAAGCTGTTCATCGTGCCTACCGAGCAGCTCAAGATCATTACAGACCATTTTGTTAGTGAGCTGGAAAAGGGCCTCTCCAAAGAGGGAGGCGACATCCCCATGAACCCAACATGGGTCCTCGACTGGCCCAAGGGCACCGAAAAGGGCTCCTATCTGGCACTCGACATGGGCGGAACCAACCTCCGGGTTGCTGAAATCACTCTGGATGGAGCCCGAGGGTTCGACGTGACCCAGTCCAAGTACCATATGCCTAAACACATCAAAACAGGCAAATCTGACGAGCTTTGGGGGTACATTGCCGAGTGTCTCGACAAGTTCCTCAAGTCGAACCACCCGGACGAAAAGCTCGAGAATGTGAACCTTGGCTTCACCTTTTCGTACCCATGTACCCAGTCTCACGTCAGCCATGGCATTTTGCAGCGATGGACCAAGGGATTTGACATTGACGGTGTCGAGGGCCATGATGTCCACCCCATGCTGACTGCAGCCCTCAAAGAACGCAATGTGCCCATCACCGTGACAGCTCTCATCAACGATACGACCGGCACTCTGGTAGCTTCGAACTACACGGACCCACACACTAAACTGGGGTGCATTTTTGGCACAGGCTGCAACGCTGCCTACTACGAGTATATCAAGAATATCCCCAAGCTTGAGGGCTTGGTGCCCAAGGACATTGACCCGGAGACACAGGTCGCCATCAACTGTGAGTGGGGTGCTTTTGATTCGCAGCACAAGGTGCTACCGCGAACTCCTTACGATGTGGCCATTGATGAAGAAAGCCCGCGACCTAACCAGCAGGCGTTTGAGAAGATGATTGCCGGGTATTATTTGGGCGAGATCCTGCGTAAAGTCTTGGTTGATCTTCACGAGCAGGGCTACATTTTTGAGCAGAAGGACATTTCCAAGCTGCGCGAAGAGTACTCGCTCGACTCTTCCTTCCTGTCGGAGATCGAAGAGGACCCATGGGAGAATTTGACCGAAGTCGAACTGCTCTTCCTTAACCGTCTGGGACTCAAGACGACGGAACCTGAGCGTAAGCTGGTGCGGCGATTGGCTGAGCTCATTGGCACCCGTGCGGCGCGCCTCTCTGCATGCGGCGTTGCGGCGCTGTGTAAGAAGGCACATATCACCGCATGCCACGCCGGTGCTGATGGGTCCGTGTTCAACAAGTACCCATGGTTCAAGGAGCGGGGCGCTCAGGCGCTCAAGGAAATCTTTGACTGGCAGTATGAGAACCCGGCTGACTACCCTATTAAGATTGTGCCTGCCGAAGACGGTAGCGGCGTTGGAGCCGCAGTTATTGCGGCGCTCACCCGCGCGCGTGTCGACCAGGGCCTCAGCGTCGGCCTTGCTGAGGGCTGCGATAAGGAGCTTTTTGCTCGCCAGGCCAAGTAGGGCTTTTTAGTCTTGTAGTTTATAATAACCCATCACTTCATGGGTCCTTCTCATCACTTTCAATATCCATCACTTCAGTGGGGTGGGGGTCCCCCTGGGTCAATTGAACTACACTATAGTTATCACTACTGCTCACTATTTCAATAAGGGGGTCCGGGGGGACTCGTCCCCCTGGGTCAGTTCATAACCTATTATAGGCAACTATATATGTTCTCTGGGACTACTCACTAGTTGGGCTTAATTTTTTTACCCTATCAGCATCTGTCTACAGTGTACTTATAACCATACGTTAATATCAAAGCTTCCCATATAACATGCTGAGATGATTATCAATACATACCAGTTGCGGTGCCGGAATGTGAGCCGGTGATGTTTCGCATTGGCGATGGCATCTCTTCGGGAAGGGTCTCAGATTCTGCGAACCCCTGCGTGGATTTATTTCGAGGATGACTCTGTGGCATGTAGCAGGCTGGATTCGATCTCCTAGCCTTCACTGACCCACTTCAATATGAACGATCTATTAGCAGCTAGCATCTGACAAGTTATGGCCAATTTCCAAAAGGCCACCTTGAAAATTTATCATTAGCTCATATTGTACTTTACCTGCTACTTTTCCACTGCCTATCAAGAAGGAGATTGACTACTAGGGGTAGAAGTACATGACTACCAGTAGTACAGTAGAACTAGTAGAACCGGAAGTTGGGCCATTATGAGGCAGCTTTAGTATTACGGTAGTTAGTATTATGTATAGTGCTAGTAGTAGTGTGTATCGTAGCTCCGCTTCACCAATATCCAGGGTATAATGTATATTCGAGGGCCAGCCCTCGAGCTCTCGTTGCTCCGCTGCGAGGAGAGGGTTAGACCCACTCTACCGAGACGGAGACCTTGAGCGCTTCGTCAAACTCCTTGGAGAGCTTCTTGAGGCGCTTCTCGAGGTTGCGGATGCGCGACTTGACCGAGGGCGCCTCCGTTCTATAATCGTCCTTTTTGGCGCGCAGTGTAAGGCGGAACCCGCGCTCTGTCACGTCCGATACCGCAATCGTAAGCAGGTCGTCACGGACATTGCCCCCCGGGTAGATACCGCCAATGACGTGCATAAGGTGGCCACAGTACATAGCCCACCATGCAAGCCGCCGCGGCCGCACTGTGGCAATGAGCAGGTCGCGGAACGCATTGTCAGGCAGCTCGCCGCCCCACCGCTGGCATAGCGCCAGGCCTACGAGCGCGCGGATCTCGTGCGACAGGCCGTGGCAGCCCGAGATGATGCCAGTACACGCAATGTTGAGCGCCGCCCGCGGTTGGAGGTCCTTCGGGTACGACGAGTGCGCGAACGCGACATTGACGACCGCCGGCGCGATGCGGTCACGGATGACGCGCGGCGCGTCGTCGGGCAGCGCCTGGCGCAGCACTGCGGCGTAGCGTGCCGCCAGCAGCGGCGCGTAGGGACGCGTCGCGACAATGAGTGGGTCCTGGCGCCGCATCTCAGGCGGCAGGTCGTGGAAGATGGCGCCCTCGCGGACGCCGGCCTGCGAGAAGAGCACCTTACGCACCGGCACGTCACACTCGAGGAACGCCGACACCAGTAGCGCTACCGACGGGATCTGGTGAGCGCGGCGCTCGGAGATGCGGAACTGGCGCTTCGTCACCGTCTCGCGCTCGGAGACGATGTCGGACACGAGCCGGGACAGCTCGGACGCCGGGCACGAGAAGCCGTTGATGAGCGGTAGCGGGTACTGGCCGCCAAGATGGCGCGCAATAATGAGATGGCCGAGTCCCCTAAACCCGCCGCCCGTGACATACAGCTTGTATCCGCCCGACTCTTTGGCAGCTAAGGCGAGCGAGTCGGGGATGTCGATGCGGCTCAGTGCGGCGCTGAGCGCCGCACGCAGCTCGCGCCGCACCGCGTCCGGCGCGGGCTCGCGCGTGAGGCGACGGGTCAGCGCGGCCGCGCCGTATGGCAGCGACACGGGGGATGGCGACATGGCGAACTCGCCGCCGGCGCACGTGATCCACGACAGTTGGAGCGACCCGCCCCCCAGGTCGACAAACAGGCCCTGCACCTCGTAGAAGGAGGACGCCACGCCATATGCGCCGGTACGCGCCTCGTCCTCTTTGGACAGGATGTTGGTGTCCCACCCGGTGCACTCGCGGATGGCTGCGCGGAACTGCGGCGAATTGTGCGCCTCACGTACTGCCTCAGTGGCAATGAGGTGGATGTGGGCCTCGGGGACGCCAAAATCGTGACAGATGGACTGGAACCGCAGTAGGGCGCGGCACACGTCTTCAATTACCGGGCCGGGAATGTCTTGCTTGTCGTCAGCCGCTAAGTGTGCGGCGGCTGGGTGGTGCGGCTTACCAAGCCCCACGCCGCTGCCCTCCGGCGTGCCCGGGTACGACGAGTACTGCGCGTCAAACAGAGAAATCGCCACCCGGTCCTGGAAAAGACACGGGATAATGCGCCCCTGGCCCGGCTCGGTGCTGGAAATGCTGAAACGGATGCCGTTGGACCCAATGTCGACGATAGCCCGCAGGTGCGGGTTGTGCGGGTCTTGCCCTTCAGACATACTTTTGGGGGGGTTCTTATCTCTAATCTTATGATACAGTACTGGCGAGCGAATATCCACTCTGTTGTACAAGAAAGAAAAGGGTCGGATGCCACTGTCTGCAGGAAGATCCTCGTCGCACCGGACCGACCCTCCCAATCGCGACAGCCACCACCTCGTTACGCGTACTCCAAGGTACAGTAGTGCCCAACGAGGTGCTACCAGCAGTAGACCTAGCAGCATCGTGTTGCCATTGGGGGCCAGCCCCCAAACCCCCGTAGCTGAGAGGTTAACTCCCCAGACCCCGCCCTTCTTCTCATGATGTAATGAAGTGTTAGAATTTTATGGCTATTTTTACGCTGTATGATGAACAGTAGGGGTAGTAATTTTGGAGTGTGACAATAACAATCAATCATCTAAATCGTACCAGTAAAAGGTAAATCGTTCTGTCCTATTGTTCAAAAGTCGCCAAGCTTTCCAGTGTAAAGTTTAATCTTGGGTGGTTGCGTAGAGCAAGTCATCCACAGTAATCGCTGCGGCTACCTACGATGGCAGAATTCCATTGCTGTATTTGAGCTCTTCTGTGCCAATTCCTCTAGGCAACGATCCCTCCCTCCTCTCCTCCCAATCAATCAAGCAAATATAAACGTTGAATCCTTCAGGAGTCGTAACAGTTCTATGGCTTGATTGCTTATAAGGAAGCACGCAGTTCAACAAGCTGTCTAGCCACCCGGGATAAAACAGAGTTTCGGGCAATTGAGCTGAATTAATACCTGACTGACTGGGGTTAGTTTGAAATGCACGGAAGGTTAATCCTTTTAAGCCAACCATCGAACTCCAGCTTTCTGCCTTGGTTTATCTCGCCGAGTGAGGCATACGCTTCTGCTCATATTATATAGAATCCTCGTGTTCTTCAGTTAGTCCTCCTTCGCCCTAGGCAACCGACGTTAATCAAGATTGTTATTATACAAATATGCGTTTTTTTTCTGTAATACAATAACAAAGTTATATTCAAAATACAATCCAAAATATACTATATCTTATCATCGACGGAGAAGCCAGGGGCGTCTTTTCTTTTTCTTTTCGTCTGCAACCTATATATCAACTTCTCCTTCTTCTTCATCCAAAGGCATTGAAGAGGGGTCTTCTGCTACAGTACTTTAGTCAAGGTGGTAGTATCCTCTACCTTTCACGACTGGCTAGGAGATCGAATCCAAGCTGCTACATTCCACAGGTTCACCAACCGAATTAAATCCAAGAAGGGGTAATTGAAATTTGAGACCCTTCCCGAGGAAATTCAATCGCCGCTGCAAAGCACTATTCACCAATCGCATTCCGGCTCCGTGCGATCGCAACCGGTATTACTGACCTTCACCTCAGGGTATTATATGGGAAGGTTGTAATGATAGTAATGTCTGATTATAAGTATAATTGACCCAGATAATATACAAAAAAATGAAGAGACGAAAGTTTCTGAACAACATATTCCAGTGGTGCTTACTTACCAGTCATGTCTCACCGTTTCCCGCCCCAACTTGCGAGAGACGTAAGCTCTTCGCCGCAGTAGATTCTATACCGTTAGTGTCTCGTATGCTGAATTTTGTTTCGTAGGCATAACTACACACTAATTTATAAGACATTGCAGATGTAAACTACCTTAAGCCTTTCAGGAACGTGGAGAACCTTCTTCCTTATACAAGTATTATCAGTAATGGGCAAACAAATCCGCTATCACGCTCCCGGTGCTGTCTTACCTCCGGAGCCTTCTCCAAAGAAACTGAAAAGCGGCCACGAATTAGGTTATTATTCTTTGTCTGAAAAGAAACGAAGGCGGGCTGTAACAAGGGAGAACCAGGAGTATCTGGATGAATGCATTGCAGATATCAAAGAGGCTCGACAGAAAAATGGCACGGCAAGTGTAGCTGCTTTTGCAGGTTTGTACGGGATTCCTGAATCAACTGTTAGAGGTCGTCTTGCTCATCCATTGCGCCGTAGCCGAATAGCTTCACATGATGGTGCTATGTATATACCTAGAGCAGCAGAGAAAGCACTAAAGACTCACTCCTCACATTAACTGGTTTACTGGGCTACAATATCACTTCAAATACAGTGAAAGGTCTTGCTAGTGCGGTTCGCAGACTGAATGCTAATGACATCGGAGACGAGGATTATTACCGACCTCCAACAGATGATTGGTTCGACGGCTTTGCTCTACGAGGTGGAATTCCTAGAGCAATGGCCGAAGATGTTCTACCAGAGAAGCTGAACGTCCATAAAGCCAGCGTAAGGAAATGGATAGAATTCATTAACAAAAATCTAGAAGGCGTACCGTTACAAAACATTGCAAATATGGACGAAACGGGCTTCCAGCTTGGAGTCAAAAAACACGGAACGATTGTACTTATGGACGAGTTTGGAGCAAGAATGCCAGCCAGGAAGAAAGGTGAAAAACTTACTGTGGTTGAAACTATTTTTGCCTCTGGGGAGAAGCTACCACCTTTTATAATTTTTAAAGGGAAAGCTAACGAAATAAGCAACCAGATTAATGCGCTGAGGAAAAGGGATTTCCTCAAAAGAGTGCAATTCGGTAAAGATTGGGAATTTGATACGACCGAATCAGGTAGCATTAATGGCGAACATTTCCTCAAATGGCTCAAGCACTTCAACGACAACTACCCTAAGAGGAATGGGAGTAAGATATACGATAACAGATACCCACGTTACGTTATACTGGACAATTATAGTTCTCATTACGATGCGGCCATTGTTGATTATGCCACGAAGAACAACATTGAGCTGATCTATCTTCCCAAAAATACCACAGATCGCCTTGATGTCGGGTATTTTGGCCCATTAAAGAAGAAGTATAATGCTTTTCTGATCGAAAATTCATTCTATGACTTTTTAGAGTCAAAGTTCGCGTGGATCAAGGCTTTCATTGAGGCCAGGAAAGGGTTGACGAAGCGCACAGTTTAAAGAGCCTTTTCAAAAGCAGGAATTGGAGCGGACGTAGGAGAGGAACAAGTTGAAAAGATCTTGGCCCCCTATAATGATGTAAAGAGCAAGACTCGGAAGCAAATTGCAAAAGAGACCGAGAATCAGACACGACCAAATCCTTGGGATCCTACAGTGCTGAGTCTGCTGTACGAGACATACCCTAAAAGTTCAATATGGGACTACGCGAAGCCGCTTTGGAACAAACTGATTGATGAAGAAGCACTCGACATCGATAACCAATCAAGGACAATAATTCAAGGACTGATGGATCATATTGATTCTAATTCAACAAACAATGCTACCTCGTCGATTTCGGTAAACGTCCCTTCAATGCCTGAGGTCTTGAGCCTTAAATCACCAGAGAATGAGGCCGAAAGTTCAAGAACAGTCAACGATACGACTAAAGACGAAAGTGATGTGTCTACCCCCCCTCATACGCCATCATCATCTGATACTGATCCTGACGGCCGTAGTGATTCTCTCTGAAGTCATTGGCACTTGGTCCTACTCCAACAGATGAAAAATTAAAAAAATTGGAACATGAAATATTGAGCATAGGCCGTGCAATTGCCACAGCGTCCAGCCGCCATGAAAAGGACAAATTGCTTGAAGAGCATCAAGCTGCAGTCAAACGAATCATGGAAGTCTGTGTAGAACGGCCGTGCACGGGAGCGTACAATCAAGCTCTTACTAGCAACAGCTGTGAAGCTCTCATCGAAGGCAAGAAAAGCGCCAATCTTAAAAAGAAGCATACAGGCTTTAAAAGGCAGAGCAAGGGCGGGCAATCCTAGAATCTCGAATCGATCTCGGAGAGGAAAGGCGGCCAAATCTAAGGACAGCAACCGATCTTTCGAAGAGGAATTCCCCCCCATAGCCAAGTAGAGAAGGAAGCAGCTAGCCTACCCCGTTTCAGTGAATTGAGATCATATTCCTAAGACCCTGTTTCAACTTACGTAAATTTGCGTGTATATTCTGTCACGCACGTGACTGGAAAAAGAACTTTTTGCAAAAAAGGGCACTTAACTGCGGGTTCGCAACTAGAAAAAGACCACTGTCCTGCAATGCAAGTTGCTATCGATAAAGATACAACCAACGGTCAAGGAAATCGCATTGGATCAACGACCGTGGAAGATGCTGGGGCCATAATTATTGCACCGGTATGGATCGATCACGCTCGCCATAGCAGTGGCATCTTTGATCGAGAATAGTGATATAACTCTCTCACACTGAACTACAATGTAGTGGTTTTCTCTGTCGCCAAGTTGTTAAAAAACCGCATTGTCTAGTGTACAGGAGATAAGAAACACTTTGCATATTATTATCGATCTAGCTGACACACCCAAATATTATGAGTCTGTATTCGAGCTGATGTACGGAGTAGGCCGAGTTTTTTTTTTTTTTGTTTTGTTTTCGCTCGAGATGCGAGTATCACTAACTCCTTTAACCACAAATTGTCCGTAGGAAAATATCTCTCGCAAGCTTCGATATAGGTGAACTGTAAACGAACGTACTGCTTTTGTCAGTAATTATTTTGGTCTTTTTATGGACAGACAATGGCTCGTTATGGCCGTGCCTTCTTTGGCTGCTTGATCGAGGAATTGAGTCACCTTTTCTAGTCCGACTTCTGTACTCAAATATTTTGCTTGGCTCTTCGAAGGAGGTGTTAAGCACGGAAAAGGATACGAAGGGTAGGTCCAATGGTTTTACTTAACACCTAATGCGCGAAAGAAAGCATCTGCAGCATTCATTGCTTTATTGGTGGTCCATCAAGCTTATTTTCAGCTATCCACGCTCAAGAGGGCATCGGTCTTCGCCTAGTAAGATCATGGCCTTCCGCGGCCATGATCTGATTGCAAAAGAATTGGACTAGAGTGCTATCTTGCTCTCATACATTCTACCTCGTGTAATCGGAGTATTTTCCGGTATCCTCGGCGAGCTACTCACTCATAAGAGCAATTGATGATTATATCCAAATGTCCGTGAATAACGGCATGTACGCAGATGGGCTTCGACTTCATTAACAACTAAAAGTCCGTCAGATAGAGGATTACTCATTTAGTTAAAACATTGGTGGTAGGCTACCATAGATATTACAAACCCCCTCCAAGTAAAGGTCCCCTAATTCGATTTAAAGGTTCTTCTCAATGCCAGAGACAGGACTACTGTGATACAATTATAATAATAATTCTTTTTTAAGTCGTGTCGCAGATACAAAAATATAGATACGATGACGCCGATTGTATCTAGACAATAGTTTACAAGCCCGCTCAGTAGGACATTATAATAACGCAGTATACATTACGCCTACTTTTCTTTTTTTCATATACTACCAGGATCTATTATAATCTTCGCACCTTCGGTGTAACGCCCACTTCACACTCCAAACTTAATTTTTTTTCTTAAATACTTAATTACTGCTCTGTTTTAAGTGTTTTGCTAATTGATGGGCTCGTTTTTAATGTATTGCGATATTGATATCAATATTATGTATTCGAGCTTGGTGGCTAGGCATGTAGCCTGCAACACTTTATTAGAGTACGGTCATGTAGCATTGGTAAGAATAGGCCTCTAAGTACAATGTTGTGTCGTCTTACAAACTAAATTGAGAGCGTGAAGTGGGTGTTTACCCGAAGGCTGCTTTTTGTGTGAAGTGGGCGTATACTGCGTTAAACCAAAGGCAAAACATTAAGTTGACTGGGGCTGTTGAGGTATAGCGGTTCGGTAAGTGACCGGTGTGGACAGGCTCGGCGAGTGACCGATGTAGACAGGTTCGGTGAGTGGCCGAAGTGAAACGGTTTGGAGATTAGCCGAGCTGCGGAATCGGAACATCTGCGATGAATCGAAGGAAAACCGCACCGGTGGTATGAAAGATAAATTGAGGGAAGTTCCAATGGTTGGAGAAGTAAGCAAATAGACTGTAATGCCGGAACTCACCGGGGACCAAGTCTCTGACACACGACCAGCAGTTGCGACGGAAAGAATGGATAAGGATTCATTCTTTCAACAGGGGCATCTATCTCCAGTCCACAAAGGTTGATGACGTGGATTCCCTCAATTTACTTATAATATAAGCATAATATCTTAATATTTAATTATTAACACCTTTTTCCCTTACAAGTCCTTACTTTAGCAGGACTTTACATAGCCACTAATTCTCTGGAAGCTAACCAGCGTATTTGTCATTAGAGGGTAAATCGCAAGCAAATACAAATGTTTCAGGTAAGATTCCTCGTGTTATCAGTGGCCCTCTACCTGTAACTATCATTAAAATCGGGAATATATTCTTATCTGAAACCTCACGTTCTTATGTCAGCTCTCCTTCAACCTAGGCAACTAATTTTAATCAAGATTACTACCGTTAATGCTATGATATTGGATCCTTGACCTTTGAAACCTTTTTTTACATAATAAATATAATAAATGGATATAGGCATCAATTTGTATCAAAGAAAAATGTGGCGCATCTTAGAGTATCGTAGGAAAGCGAATGATCATGTTTTGTGCTAGTGGAGTACCATGCTATATTTACAGAATTCTCGCCATTCAGCTGGATTTTGCCTTCATCTGGGTATACAAATGCTGTGGCATACTCATAACTGCCCACAGCGCCATCAGTTCTCTCTCTCTTTATAACCCGGAGTGGGCGATAAGTTACTTTGAGATATTTCCCTGCGGTTCACTCACTGCAAGTGTTAATACTACCAGGAAGAGGTGCTAATAAAGTTGAATAAGCCCCCCAAAAATTAGAACAAGTGTAACAGGATGGGAGTATGAGAGAACCATCCCGGCGTAATTGTCTACATTGTGCAACACTACACAACTGTCAGAAAACTGAGATAAGTGTATCTCAGGGCTTTTGTAAGATGCTGTTCACTGTATGTGGACATACGATTGTCTTGCAGAGCAGATCCAGCTAATATCAAAACAGCAATTATAATTCAGCCCTGTATTGCAGTATCTCTTTTTCACGTATATCGATTTGCCTTTGTAACGACAATAGACCCGAGGAGAGTATAAGCGATGAATGAGGTATGAAGCCTACAAACTAAACGGTGCTTTAAAATATGTAACTCCTAAGCCAAAAAGCATCAAATACATACAAATTCCTTCAAGTTGGCGGCTCTCGGACGTAAACAATAAAGTTCCGAACTACGCAGGACTGGACTTCAGTGTTTATAGACCGGCGCTTTGTTGCGGACATCCGCTGCCAATAGGACCTTGCATGTAAGTACTTTTTACCCAAGAAAATTCCCAATGAGGGCGCACTACAAATTATCCGATCGTACGGCTTTTTCGGACCTCGCCTGTCCAGCAGGCTTGTTAGAAGGACGCTCCCAAATGGTGCCCCGAATGCACCACGGTTTCAAATCCCTTCCAAAAAAAGTGTTTCCTCCTATAAGGGTGGAGGACCTTGAGGCGCGACCGGCCGCCGATTCCCATGGGCGATCCTTATGTGCCCATGTAGCCATGCCTCGCAAGTCGGCTCATAGTACCGACGATTTCCGAGAGCCATAGTACGTTCATAGGCCCACGACGCGAACGCCGCGATTACCGCTTATCGCGGCCTTTGGGACCCTTGCTGGTACACCCCGGCGGAATGCCCGGGCCCAGTACAGAAGCTAGGGTTAGAATTGGCTCCTGAGTCTACCTCCGGGAGAACCCTGAGTAGATCTACGAGAGAGGCAGGAACAGCAATGAGTTTGGTAAGCCTGCCACCACCACTCCACGACGAGCTAAAGACCACATAGACTTAAAATAGACAATTCATTCACGATGGCGAGTAGAAGCCCGAAAGGGATATTAAATCTTGATTAGAGTCTAAGCTAACGACACCCCAACAAATGACCCAGAACACACAACGATCTACTCTAACCACCATAAATGCCCGCACAATGCAGAACCCGACCAAAGCAAAGAAAATATCGACCTGGCTGTTGAAGCCCAACGTAAGCAGTAGTGCACCTGACTTAAAAACAAAACCCTCCTCCCCCTTGCCGCGCGCGCGCGCGGCCCCATCCATCACTGCCTCACTGCCTCCTCTCTCCATAGTGTTTTCCCGCCCCATTGCAATGGAATAGATCACGACTTAAAATAAAGATATCTTCTTCTTCAATGTATTCGCGCCTAGGAAAACCCCAGGGTTCATAACCTGTTGAACTGCCAGACTCTGGATAGGAGGATCGTTAGATACCACAGAGGAAGAGTTGGCAGTTGCACTGGTATAGTTCTCGTTGGTAGACATAGTTTACGGTTCACAGCACACAGTATATTGTTTGTTGTTATCCATCTAAACACACCACAAGTGGGAACTCCCATATAGTATAACTCCCAATCACGCGCGGCTGGCTAGCATTCTATCCAATGTAGCCACCTCCACATTAACACAGCTAAGTCACAAAGCCGCCACGTCAACAAATTTTAATTTGTAGGGAAAGTTCTCCGCGAGACTGCGCAAGACCCAGTCGGGTAACTAGGTTTGCTTAGTATAAATGTAATAATTATAGGTGTTACTTTTTCTCTTATTTTGTATATCTAGAGTAAGCATTCAAAATATAATAAATGACTAATATAGTTTTTTAAAATGTGCTTAGTAATAATAGATTTGGCTTTTCATGAAGGTTGATTTTGAACGTTGGTCCGATAGAAAAAAAAGGATAGGTCAAACTGAACGGAAAACCAGGAACTCATTACCTAATAACTTGTTAAGGCTTTCCTACCTTCAAGGGTGAAGAGGAGAAAGGGTAAGGATAAGGTTTAGCGAGACGTTTATATAGATAACCGACATCGATAAGGTTGTGGGGCGCGCGCCAACATGTGTGGCGTAAGTCTGGCGTACGCCACTGCGGCTCATCCAACGTATGGCAGGCCTAATGCAAAGAGATGTCGATCTATTAATTTGTACAACATACCTAATAAGAAATGATCTGTTAGCTTCGTCAATCTTCTCTTGACTGAACGTGCACAGATCTTAATTGATTCCAAGTTAGTTTCCAGTTCTCTCCAGTATTTAATCTCTCACCTACCTGTCCCTTATTATTAATTCTAATGCAAAGAGATGTCGATGGAGATGAAGAAAACTTTTCACTTGCAGATTTTATAGCTGCATGTTTCACGTGCACCTGGTTCACATCAGCCTTACCTGAATCAGGGTTCGAGTCTGCGGCTGACTGACCCTTCACTGGTTGATTGATTGATTAATTGATTATATCTCTTATACAGTGTGGGGTTCTACGGGCACCGGTAGTGTACGGCCACCCATGGTGTAGGCGGGGTTGCAGTCTTACTCATTGCTGCATCCGCCTTGGCCAGGAGTGGTGAACCTCCTGGAGGGCATTGGGGAGCCATTCGGGTCCTGACTCCCTGCACCGGGTCGGATAGAGGTTCTATCCGGGTATCCGGCTGGGCCTCCAAATGCCGCGGTTTGCGGCTAATCCTCGTTTCGGGCCTAGACTTTTTATTACTTATCGGGCTACCTCATGTGCCGGTTACTGACGGGCACCTAGCAGCGGCCGCAGGGGCGCAATT